>NW_020954604.1:3624662-3698419 GCF_900497805.2 Vombatus ursinus | reverse complement strand
TCAAAAGTGTTCAAAGGTGATACAAGGTCACATAAACCATATGATTTATGAAATCAGAAGGGCAAAGGTACAGTAGTGGCAGTAATAGTCAAACAAACATCACTAAAGGCAGCCATAGGGCAGGTAGGTGATGCAGTGGATAGATTGCCTAGGTCAGAGTCAAGAAGACTTCCAATCCAGCCTCTGACACTGAACTAGGGCAAGTCACTTAATCCCGTGTGCCTCGGTTTTCTCATCTATAAAATGAGATAGAGAAGGAAATGGTGAACCACTCCAGTATCTTTGCCAAGAAAACCCCATATGGGATCTCGCAGAGTTTGAAATTACTGAACAATAACAAAAGCAACCATGGTTAAGATTCCTTATCCTATATTTTATTTGCATTCTCTAATAAACCACAGCTAACAATAACAACAATAACAGCAACTTGTTCTTATTCTTATTTTTAGCCGCTCAAAGGAGAGAGACAGCTGTCTCCTACTTAATGGGGATGTTCTAAAGATGTTTCTGTCTAGGGGCAAGTTAGACGACCTTTGTGTTCTCTTCCAAATATGAGATTCTAAGATTCTGCTGCAGGGTGTATATATTGTCCATGTAGGTTATCTGTGTGACTACATGAGTTTGCCAAAATGTGACTTGGAGGGACACATGAAGAGATGCCTTTAGAATCTTGCTCACCTTCTTCTCCAAGAGGTACTTTGATTCCTTCCAGGAAAGGAGTAAGAGATTGGAACTATGAGAGTGGCCCACTCTATTCTCCTCATAGATAGGGTACCGGACTAAAATTATACATATCTGCCACCCTCCCTCCAAAATATTGCTGGTCTAAGGATTATTTTAGGTATAAATTTCTTTTTCTGGTGTCAAACCTTCAATGGGAAAGGGTTTTAAACTATAACTAAAAATATGACTCTGTTGCCACTTAAGTATTTGGTGACCTGACTCAACACAAGGACCATTACATGTATTGAATAGGAAATAAATCCATTTACCCAATTCATAGCAAATGGAAATCAGAAAAGTAATACTTATAAGAATATATTGGAGAAGTCAGAGTGAATGACCACTTCCTTTGAGAATGCAATGTCTCAGTTACATTCAGAAAGAGTCTCCACTCTCACTTAAGCGGAAATTTTCCAAAGCTCCTAGCAAGGAAATCTAGAAAAATGAACATCCCCAAGGTGCTGGGGTCTTCCAAGGTCTTCTCCCTGAAAATCATTGCATAATAATTGTCTCCACCAATAAGGAGAATTTTATAGTAATGTCTAGGCTTGAACTCCAGATAAAACTGTGAAATAAGAAAAGCTACAATGTGGCAGGTAGGTGGTGAAGTGGTTATAGCACAGGACCTGGAGTCAGCAATACCTGAGTGTAAATCCAGTCTTGTGATGCTGGACAAGTTACTTAACCTCTCTTTTCCTCAGTTTCCTCATCTGTAAAATGTGGATAATGATTGCATTCATCTACCAGGGTTGTTGTGAGTCTCAAATGACATAATAATTGTAAAACTCTTAGCACAGTGTGTGTTACATAACAAATGTTATACGTTAGCCATTAATATAGCATGAATGTTAGCCCTAAGTTATGTTAGCTATAAGTATGGTATTAATAATAATTGGAAGAGTAGTGGAATACTAGATAGTTAAAACTTTAATTATTCAAGTTTCATTTCTCTGGAATACCCATGTGGTTTTATTATCAAAAGCATAACACAAGCAAATAATCTAATCACTGGGTCTTTCATCTTCTCTCCCATTAAATGATCTCTTTTTAAATTGATCATTTTTGTTCTATAAGTCAATAAACATTTATTAAGTAAGTGCCTACTATGTGTCAATTACAATGATTAGTACTGAATTATTGTTCTGTTCTAGAGAGATAGCATTGGTTTAGGAAGAGAGAGAATCTGGAGGCATAGGGTACATAAAGTGACCTAAAGCTTGAATTTGAGTTTTTTATTATTTTTTTTCCTGCTGTAGAGACTTTATCAACATATTATAACCCTGCCCTCTGTCACTCCCTGGAAGTGAGCAAAATACAATGTAAGCAATACAAACAACACTATTTATTACTTTGGACAAATCACTTAAATTCCCTTGGACTCCGTTTCTTCATGCTTTAAGTGAAGATAGTGTACTACATGGTCTCTAAGGTCCCTTTCAGCTCTAAGTATTATGATCTTTGGACTCAAATATAGTAAAAGAACCTGAGAGATACAGCTGGATGCCAATACATCCACTCAATTTAGCATGTATAAATTGGAGTGATGAATTTGGTCCAAATTTAGGGTACTAAACTGGAAACGTGTTAACCATGCATCTTCATGTGTCAATTAGATGATTTCACTGGAATGCTACAGAAAAAAAAATATAGGAAAATTTGGATCTAATGGTAACCATCTCTAATGTGGGGGGGGGGGGAGAAAAAAGAAATTTACATTAATTTTTTGCATATTTGAAAGGAATAGCAAGTGTGCATTGTACAATTATAATTTCATGTGCATTCATCTTGTTATTGTACTATGTTATGGAAATGCTTTTTTATTCCATAAATAAAAAATAAATTTTTTAAAAAGCAAAATGTACACACATACTATATATATAGATATGTGAAAAGAATCCCATGAATCTATTTTATCCATCTTAGTGTGGTTGATTTCAGTATTAAACAACAAAAATGCAGGGAGAACTCAAAGATGAAACTGCTTTTTTTTGGAGGGAAACACTAAATCTATCTGTCAGGCACTACACTGAGCACTGGGAAATACAAAGAAAGACAAAGGATAGTCTTTGCTGTCAAGCAGCTCACAGTCTAATGGGAGAAATAATTTGTAAAGCACAATTTACTATTACAAATGTGTGTGTGTGTGTGTGTGTGTGTGTGTATATATGCACACATGTATACATGAAAAATTGGAAATAATCAACAGAGAGAAGATATTAGAATTATTGGTGATCAAAAAAGGCTTTTTTGTAAAAAGTGAAATTTTAGCTGATCTCTAAAGGAAACCAGGAGGTAGAGATGAGAAGGGAGAACATTCCCAGGCATGAGGAACAGTCAATGAAAATGCCCAGAGTCTGGAGATAGTGTCTCATTTGAGGAATATCAAAGAGGTCAGTGTCACTGGGTTGCTGAATACACAGAAGAGTAAAAGGCATAATATAATATATTATACATGTATACTATTCTATATTGCATATCATATTGTATATGATTATATATCATTTAATATTTTATCATACATTATAAGACTATAAAAGTGTGTGTAAAAGGTGATGAAAGGCTTTGAAGGCTGAATAGAATATTTTTATATTTGATCTTAGAGGTGAAAGGGAACCCCTGGAGCTTATTGAATAGGGAAGTAACATGGTTAGACCTATACTTTAGGAAGATAGCTTTGGAGTCTATGTGGAAGATGGACCAAAGTGGTTGGAGAATTCTGGCAGGCTATTTCAACAGTCCAGACATGAGGAGAGGAGGGCTTGTACCAGGTAACCATAGTGTCAGAGGAGAGAAAGGGGTAGATTATGAGAGATGATGGAATGTTCCAGCATGAGTTAAAAAATGAAATGAAAATCATAAAAGGATGTTAGAAAAGAACACACGTTGGCATTTATGGCCTACACAACTGAAATAATCAGTAGAACAGACAAAGTTTAATCTATAATGGCAAATCTCTCCAAGTGAGAGAACATCAGAATGGAAATAAAAACGTATTGAAGTGAAGGACAATTTGGAAGAAGAGAAACAAAAGGTAATAGTGCTAAAGTAACTTACAGTCTCTATAAAATCATAAACCATTGATCTCAAAAATAGCAAGTAAAGAGATAATTGAAGGGTGATAGGTCTTCTTGAAGAAAACCAACATATTGAAAAACCTAAATATTACAACGTAAGAAATAATACCAAAAAAAAACTGCACAGAACTTTTGATAACAGAAAACAAAACATCAATTGAAAGAAGCTACAGATAACATAGAGAAAAGGAAACAAAACAAAAACCTACATTTCAGACTTTAAGATAAGTTTAATTTAACAGTTCCTCTAGCAAGTAGCAAATTTTTCAAGTGATCAAGAGAAATATATTCAAAAATAAATTAAAAGAAATTGGAGACTACATGAGTCAAAAATCACATTCATCTGGGGCATCAGAAAAAGCTTCATAGTTGTCATGGCATTTCACCTGGGCCTTAACATATGAAATGAATTTTTATTGACTGAAATAGGAGAGCGAGAGTATAAAATGAAGGTAAGGGATGCAGTTCCAGGCTATTGCTTAAAAAAAAAAAATTCACATGATCTGTTGGGGAATGTAGAAAAGTCCCATTTGTCCAGAGCTTAGAGTTTCAGAGGTCGCATAGCAGAAAATAGTCTGGGAAGTATGAATTTCACCATAATTACCTGCCTCTTCTCTGGTAGAACTAATGAACTTTGATTTAGTACCATGGCAAAAAGGCACAAAACAGAAGGGCTTAGATAAGCCACAAACTAGGTAATCAGCCCTTGATAATTGAAATTTGGAGATACTGGAAGGAAGAATTTAGTACTAAATCATTGATTTGCTTTTAATTGGACGTAGGTTAGAGGAATGGAGGCAACTCAGAATTTTTAGACTCTTAAGCTCTTTTTAAAAGTTAGTGGGTCCTGCCATCAAGAAAATTCATCGTCTAGGTGATTTTTAATGCTTCCATAGGGTGGAGTATTTTGTTGTATCTTAAGAAGCTGCATTTCTCTGGTCAGAAGAGCTCACAAAACTGAGATGCCTCTTATTGTTCAATCTTGGCAATTCTTTTTTTTTAAATAGAGAATGTTCCAAATGAGAGAGTTTCTATCCAAGTCATTATTGTTATATGATCTCAGAGTCCCCAAATAAATTTAAAATTACCAAAAGTACATTTCAAATGAAGGAAAATGTTTCTGAGTTTAAACAAATCTAACAGACAATATTATGTTGATTAAATGCTTCCTATGTGCGAGGTGCTGTGCTAAGTGCTGGGAATTCAAAGAAAGGCAAAAACAAGCCATGCTCTCAAAAAACTCATTTTCTCATTGGGAAGACAACATAGAGAGCCAGTGACATTTAGTGTATGTATTCCTCAAGTGCTTAGTCCCAGTTCCCCTTTCTGTCTTTCTCTGTGTATACTCTCTTGGGGATCCTCTAGTCATCTTTTAACCATTATTCTTATTTTTTCTCCTCTTTCTTTCTTTCCAATAATGCTACCAACATAATCTTCCTAAGGCACAGGCATCATGATGGACCTATTCTGCACAAAAACGTTCAGTGACTCCCCATCATTCATATAAGTTATAATACAAAAAATGCCTTTGTTTAATATTCTTCACAATCTGGATCCCACCTACCATTTTAGCCTTATCTTATATTACACCTTTTTCATGAAATTGGCTATTAACCTTTCACTAAATTGAATTTTCTCATCTCCTACTTCCATGTATTTATATTACCTACTACACTTGCTCTGAATGCATTCCTTATTCAACTCTACTACTCAGAATTCTTCTCTTCTTTCAGTGTTCAAATAAGGGGTAATCTTTTCTATCAAACCTTCCTTGATACCCCTGGCTGTTAATGAATTCTCTGTCTTCAATTTCCTTTATATTATACTGAAACAAAGGTTTGTAACTGGAGTCTTTAAACTAAATTTTTTTTAATTTTGATAACTGTTAATTGGTATAATTGTCTTTTTTAATAATTATATATATGATAATAAATATAATATATTATGCCTTTATAAGCATTATTATGATAACAGTTCCATAGATTTCCTCAGGCTATCAAAGGGATCCATTACACACACATACACACACACACACACACACACACACACACACACATTAGAATCCCCTACACAAAGTCACTAGTCATTCAATCGACAAATATTAAGTGCCTCTCATGTTCCAGATGGTGTGGATTAAGATTTTTAAAAACGGAGGAAAAAAAAAACTTGTCTTCTAGGAATTTGTGTTCTATCAGTGACACAACACATCCCTCTAGGCAAATAGAAACTCCTTGAGGACATGGATTATTTCATTTATGTCTCTGTAGGCCCAATGCCTAACAGTGCCTCATACATGTTGCTGTTCATTCATTCAGTCATTTCTGACTCTTCATGACACCATGGACCATAGCACACCAGGCCCTTCTATCCTTTATTTCTGGAAGTTTATCCAAGTTCATGTTCATTGTTTCCATGATACTATCTAGCTATCTTATCCTCTGCTGTCTCCTTTTCCTTTTGCCTTCAATCTTTTTCAACATTAAGGTCTTTTCCAGTGATTTCTGTCTTCTTATTATATTACCAAAGTATTAAAAGTTTAGGTTCTTAGTATTTAACCTTTCAGTGAATAGTCTGAATTAATTTTTTAAATATTGACTTATTTGATCTTACTATCTAAAGGACTCTTAAAAATCTTCTCTTGCACCACAATTTGAAAACATCATTCTGTGGTGAATGATTCCTTATATAATATATAATTCCTTATAGTCCATCTCTAATAACCTTACATTATTACTGGAAAAAAAACATAGTTTGATTGTACAGACATTTATTTCGCAAGGTGATGTCTCTGCTTTTTAGTATGCTGGCCAGATTTTCCGTAGCTTTACTTCCAAGGAGCAAATGTGTTGTTCTGTTTTGTTTTGAATTTCATAACTGCAGTGGATGTCTGCAGTGTTCTTTGAGCCCAAGAATAGAAAATCTGACTCTGCTTCCATTTCTTCTCCCTCTGTTTGCCAGGAATTAATAGGAGCAGTTACCAACATCTTAGTTTTTTTGATGTTAAGCTTCAAACCAGCATTTATACTCTCCTCTTTCACTTTCATTAAGAGGCTCCCTAATTTTCTTCACTTTCTGCCATCAGAATGCAATCAGAATAGTCCACATATCTGAGCTTGTTGATATTTTTCCTGGCAACCTTAATTCCAGCTTGTGTTTCATCTAGTCTGTCATTTCACATGATGTACTCTGCATATAAGTTAAATAAATAAGGTGATAATATACAGCCTTGTCATACTCCTTTTCCAGTCTTTTTGACACCATAAAACTTTATTATATACAGCCTATATTTTTTAAAAAGACACATATTAAAATTAACATGTTAGTTTCAACAATGTTCTCTTTGAACCCTTGTGAACTTCATTTGCTATTTTCTTTTATTTATTTTTTAAATTAATTTATTTATTTTCAGTTTTCATCATTCATTTCCACAAGATTTTGAGTTCCAAATTTTCTCCCTCCCTCTCCATCCACCCTTTTTGAGAAGGCAAGCAGTTTGATACAGGTTATACATGTGCAGTCATACAAAACACTTCCATAATAGTCATGCGAAAAACTAACTATATTTCCCTTCATCCTACCCCACTCACATTTATTCTATTCTCTCTATCATCCCCACCCCCTCTTATCCCCTTCCATTCTATTTTCCTGTAGGATAAGATAGACATCCATACCCAATTGAGTGTGTATATTAGTCCCTACTTAAGCCAAATCTGATGAAAGTAAGATTCACTCATTCCCTCTCACCTTCCCCCACTTCCCCTCCACTATAAAAGCTTTTTCTCATCTGTGTTATGTGAGATAATTTACCTCATTCTACCTTTCCCTTTCTCCTTCTCCCAGTATAATCTTCTCTCACCCCTTAATTTTATTTTTTAGATATCGTCCCTTCATCTTTTACTCACCCTGTGTCCTCTAATGAATTACAAATATCATCTTTCCACATAGGAATGTAAACAGTTCAACTTTAATAAATACCTTATGATTTCTCTTTCCTGCTTACCTTGTCATGTTTCTCTTGAGCCTTGTATTTGAAAGTCAAATTTTCTATTCAGTTCTGGTCTTTTCATCAAGAATGCTTGAAAATACTCTATTTTACTGAATGTCCATTTTTCCCCTGAAGGATTATACTCAGTTTTGCTGGATAGGTGATTCTTGGTTTTAATCTGAGCTCCTTTGACCTCTGGAATATCATATTCTAAGCCCTCTGATCCTTTAATGTAGAAGCTGCTAAATCTTGTTTAATCCTGATTTTGTTTCCACAGTACTTGAATTGTTTCTGACTGCTTGCAGTATTTTCTCCTTGACCTGGGAACTCTGGAATTTGGCTATAATATTCCTAGGAGTTTTCCTTTGGGGATCTCTTTCAGGAGGTGCTCAGTGGATTCTTTCCATTTCTATTTTGCTCTGTGAATCTAGAATATCAGGACTGTTTTCCTTGGTAATTTCTTGAAAGATGATGTGTAGGTTCTTTTTTTGATCACAGCTTTCAGGTAGTCCAATAATTTTTAAATGATCTCTCCTGGATCTATTTTCCAGGTCAGTTGTTTTTCCAATAAGATAATTCACATTGTCTTTTATTTTTTTTTTATTCTTTTGGTTTTGTTTCATAATTTCTTGATTTCTTATAAAGTCATTAGTTTCCATTTGCTCCATTCTAATTTTTAAGGAATTATTTTCTTCAGTGAGCTTTTGGACTCTCTTTTCCATTTGGTCAATTCTTCTTTCAAAGGCATTCTTCTCTTCATTGGCTTTTTGGACTTCTTTTGCCATTTGGGTTAGTCTATTTTTTAAGGCATTATTTTCTTCTGTATTTTTTTGCATCTCCTTTGCCAAGCTATTGACTTGTTTTTCATGATTTTCTCACATCATCCTATTTTCCCAGTTTTCCCTCTACTTTTCTTACTTGGTTATCAAACTCCTTTTTGAGCTCTTCCATGATTTGGAACTGATTCATATTTTTCTTGCAGACTTTGGATGTAGGAGCTTTGACTTTGTTGTCTTCTTCTGGTTGTGTATTTTGATCTTCTTTGTCACCAAAGAAACATTCTATGCTCTGAGGTGTTTTTTTTTTTTGAGCTATTTGCTCATGTTCCCAGCCAATTGCTTGACTTTTAAACTCTTTGTTAAATTAGAGGTCTGCTTCCAGTATAGAGGATGTACTGTCCCAAGCTTCAGGCATTTTGTGTAGCTGTTTTCAGAGATACATCCAGAGACCTGTAAATTTTCAGTCCTTCCAAGGTGGTATGATCAAAGGCAAGGTGTTTACTCCTTTCCTGGTCTGTGCTCTGGTCTATGACTGACCACAAGCACTCTTTTCTGCATTGGAATGGTGAGGAGGATCCCCTCTCCACCACTGCCACAAGCTCCACCACAGCAATGCTCCTTTTTGCCCCAGTCCCACCACCCAGGACTGTGGCCCAGATCCAAGCATGAACAAAGCAAAAGAATCCTGCCTCAGCACCAGCAAAAGAGATTCCTGCTACCTCATTCTGATCAATTGCTTTATACCCCCACTATCTGTGGGCCTAGAGCTCTGGAAGAAGCCGCTGCCCCAGGGCTGTGCCAGGACTGGGGCCAGACGATGCTCCTCTCTCAGACCTTTCCTACTGACCTTCCAAGTTATCTTTGGTGTTTGTGAGTTGAGAAGTCTGGAAACCACTATAACTGCTAGTGATTCAGTCCTTTGGGGCCTGATCCAGGTTCACTGAGGCCCAGTCTTTGCCTGTGCAGCCCACACTGAACTGTGCTCCTCTCCCAGCCTGGCACAACAGACCTTTCCCATCAACCATCCAGGTTGTCTTGGGCTGGAAATATGTTTCATTCTGTCTTTTTGTGGGTTCTGCTGCTCTAGAATATGATTAGAGCTGTTTTTACAGGTATTTTGAGGGGTTTGGGGGAAAGTTCAAGCAAGTCACTGCTTTTACTCGGCCATCTTGGCTCTGGCCCCCTCCTTTTTCAAACTTAAACCAATCATTTGTTCCATGGTTAGCTCTAACTGTTGCTTCTTGACTTGCATGCAAATTCATCAGATAAGTAAGATGATCTGATACTCCTATCTCTGAATATTTGCCATATTCTATTGTGATTCTCACAGTCCAAGGCTTTAGTGCAGTCAGTGAAGTAGAAGCAGATTTTTTTTTCCTGGAACTTCTCTGCTTTCTCCATAATCCAGCAAATGTTGGCAATTTGGTCTCTAGTTCCTCTGCCTTTTCACAAAACCAGCTTGCTCTTTTGGTAATTCTTGGTTCACACATTGCTAAAACCTCACTTACAGAAACGGAAGCATAACCTTGTGAAATGAATAAAGACATGAAATGAGTGCAATTGTTTGGTAACTTGAACATTCCTTGTCATTGCCCTTCCTTAAGATTGGGGTGCAAACTGATCTTTTCTAATCCAGTGGCTACTGTTGTGTTAACCAAAATTTCTGGCATATTGATTGCAGTGCTTTAAAGTATCATCTTTTAGGGTTTTAAATAGCCCAGCTTGAAGTTCCATCACCTCCACTAGCCTTATTGTTATCAAAGCTTCCTAGGGCTCATTTGACTTCATTTTCCAGAATGTTTGACTGTAGATCAGTAACCACACCATCATGGTTATTGGTGATGTTAAGATCTTTCTTGTATAGTTTGAGTGTGTGTGTGTGTGTGTGTGTGTGTGTGTGTGTATTCTTGCCACCTCTTCCTAATGTCTTCTGCTTCTGTAAAATTCCTATCATTTTGGTCTTTTATCATGGCCATTTTTACATGAAGCTTACCATTGATATATCTAATTTTATTGAGGGGATCTCGCTTTTTCCCATTCTATTGTTTTCTACTATTTTTTTTTGCATTGCTCATTTAAGAAAACTCTCTTACCTCTCCTTGCAATTCTCTAGAATTCAGCATTCAGTTGGATATATCTTTCTCTTTCTCCTTTCTGTTTCACGTTCCTTCTTTCCTCAGCTATTTGTAAAGCTTCATCAGACAGCCATTTTGTTTTCTTACCCTCCTTTTTTCTATGGAATGTTCCTTTGTTGCTGCATCCTGTACAATATTGTGAACCTCTTTACATAGCTCTTCAAGCACTCTACCAGATCGAATTTCTTAAATCTGTTTATCACCTCTACTTCATATTCATAAAAGATGTTATTTAGGTCAGACCCATATAGTCTGAAGGTTTTCCCTGCTTTCTTCAATTTAAGTCTGAATTTTGCAAGAAGTTCATGATCTGAATCACAGTCAGCTCCAGGTCTTATTTTAACTGACTGTATAGAGTTCTACCTTTAGCTGCAAAGTGTATAATCAATCTGATTTCCATATTGACTGTTTAGTGATATCCATATGTAAAGTTCCAAATGTTGAGTGGTTTGCATTGTGTTTAAACAGATATCATTGTCATTTTTGAGATTATACCACAGTACTGTTTTTTTTCACCCTTTAATTGACTGTAAGGGCTACTTCATTTCTTCTAAGAGATTCTTGACCGCAGTAGTATATGTAGTAATTATTTGAATTAAATTCATCCATTTCTATCCATTTAAATTCACAGAAACTTAAGATGTTGATGATTAATCTTTCCATCTCCTGTTTGACCACATCCAGCTTACTTTGGTTCACAGATCTTACATTTCAAGTTCCTATGCAATATTGATCTTTATAGCATCAGACTTTCATTTCATCACCAGACACAATTGTAGCTGAACTTCCTTTCATCTTTGGCCCAGCTGCTTCATTTGTACTAGAGCTACTTGCAGTTATCCTCTGTCCTTCCCCAGTAGTATATCAGACATTTTCCAAACTGAGGGGTTCATCTTTTGAAGTCATCTCTTTTACCACTTTATTACTATCATGGTGTTTTCTTGACAAATATTCTGAAGTGGTTTTCCATTTCCCTCTTCAGTGGATGTTTGTTTGTCAGAACTCTCCACTATGACCTGTCTATCTTGGGCAGCCCTGCTCAGCATAGCTCATAATTTCATTAAGCTATGCAAGTCCCTCTGCCATGTCAAGCCAATGATCCAGGGGAAGGAGAGTGGGGTGCCTTGCACATTGTAGGCATTTAAAGAATGTCTGTTGAAATGAGTGGGCAAGAATATTGAACTTGGCCAAAAGATTTGTGTCCAAACTTTAGGCCTGTTCCTTACTATCTACGTAACTGTGGGAAAGGTGCATCACATTTTTGAACCTTAGTTTTATCATCTGTAAAATGAGCATAAGATGCTAGTGGTAGTTTTAGTTTATCAATATTCTTCTTAAAATGTAATAACTAGTCTTCAACACAATACCCAGTATGTGGCTTGATCAGTACATTGGGAATATTGTTTTCTATATTCTGGGTACTAAGTCTTTATCAATATTGTCTAAGATCACATTAGTTTTGGGAACTATTATTTTGGAGTACTGATTCATACTGTGTTTTCAGTCCATTGAAACTACCAGATCTTTTTCACATGTTCTTATACTTTTATTTGATTGGGCTTTAGGACAGTGCAATCATTGTTGATTACATGCTCAGAGTGACCAATGCCTTAGTCCATGTACTTTTGACTTTCTTAGAACTGTACTGAATATTCCATCTCTCCAGAAATGCCCAAAGCTGCCCAGGTATGGCTATGTAAGTCTAATTGTTTCTCATCTTACTTCCATGAAACATTGGAAACACGTTATGGAAAAGAAAGAAACCCTGGTTTATATTATGAAAATGAAAAGATGGATGAAAAAATGGTGAAAGCACAGAGCTAGAGCAAGAAGAGAGCTCAGATGTCTTTTGGTCCACCACAAAAAAACAACTTACTTGTTGAAGGTGATTGATGTGGTAAGTATAGAAGCTAGTTCTGGCTCCCAATTTATCTTTCTTTGGCAAAGATATAAAGAAGTGTGGTAGCTGGTTAGTGAAATTGTATTACTGTGATATTCAGACATGGAAAGAACTTTGGAGATTAATTATTCTAACCTGCTCATTTTACAAGTGAGGAAACTGAAGCCTAGAGATGATGATTATTTTGTCCAAGGTCACACAACTAATATGTAGTGGAGTGAAGCAAGATTAGAATTTAGTTGTTTTGCCTTCAAAGTGGGGGGTTACCCACATATGCCAAGTTAGGGAGGGAAAAGAAGGCCATGGATTGATGAAGAGAAGCATAGAATGACTTGAGTCTTTGAGGAAATGTAAATAAAACTGTTTATATAACCATCTGCTATATTTATGTAAATATAAAGAAAAAAACAGTTTCTAAGGTACCTCTGATAGACTACAAATCAATCCATAGGTATGAGGTTCTAATAAACTACATTTGTGAACATCATTTAAATTTTATATCCTAATTTTAATCCCAGCTCCAGGATTTGGTTTTCTGTTAGTGTTTATTTACTCATGTGTATACACTGTGGACAAGCAGTTTTATATGTGTCAGGAATCTTACCTAATGAGAAATGCATCTGTGGTTTGAAATGCCACAAAAGAAAACCTTTATCTGCTTAAAAAATTGTTCCAGAATTGCCTAAACCAGAGGGAATGGGAGGGGCAAGGGAAAGAGGGAAAAAGAGAGTGTACTGACAGTGTTGTCTTCTTTTTGTGAGTTAGAGAAAAAAGAAGAGTAAATAGGTAGCAAAACACATAACATGGACTGATATAAAGAGGAAATGTTTTCAGAAAAACAAAGGAAAACCTGAAGGATATCATGATGCTCAGTGAATAAGCAGATGAGCATATCCTGTCTTCTTTTCTCATACCTATGACCTGGTGACTGAGATAAAGAAGCACTACTCCAAGATACAGGAATTCTGTGATTATTTCTTACTAATACAATTCAGAATTAAAATCACTTAATTTGAGCATTTAAATTAATTTGAGCTCTGTGGTTATGTAGTGAGATACTCATATCTGAAAAAGAATTCCCAACTAATGATTCAGCCTTTGTCTGAAGACCTCCAATGAGAGAGAAGCCACTATCTCTCAAGGAAGCTGATTCCACTTTTGGATAGCTCTAATTATCAACAGGTTTTCCCCTACACCAAGCTAGACTAGTTGAGGTTTGCTTCATCTATCCATTTTGAAACTTGAAATTTTTTAATTGCTCACTTTGTTAACAAAACCCAGGCAACATGAACCTTACAAGTACTAAAATATTTATTGGGACTAAAACAAATAACCAAATAACAGGGAATTAATTTCTCATGTATTCCTGAGTTCAGAGTATAATGAAAATGATTCCCTCAAAGACTCACACTCCAGTGGAGCTATCAGTAGAGAAAGGTGTTCTTGCCATCCCTGGTCCAAAAGTGTACTTGCCAATATTTATTCCATACATTTATATTTGAAGACCTCATGCAATTCAAGCAAGTCAAGAATTGCCTAACCTCTACCACAACTCATTTTGATTTTGTTGTTGCTCTTATTTAGTCCTTCATATATGTATGGCTTTACATGACCTCATGGACTTTGTCCATGGGGTATTCTTGGCAATGATAATTTGATGGTTTGCCATTTCCTTCTCTAGTATGTATGTAGATGAGGATATGAAGCAAATAGAGGTTAAGTGACTTATCCAAGGTTACACACCTAGAGTTCAAACTTAAACTCAGATCTTCCTGAATCCAAGCCCAACCCTCTATCCACTGAGCCATCTAGCTGTCCCACTTGGGTTGGCTAGCACTGATCATCTTCATGCTTCTATTATAGTGTCCTTTTGACCCCCATCCCCTTTAGAAAGGAAACATCTTTCCAAACAACATCAATAATTAATCAGTAAACATCTATTAAGTTCCTGCTATGTACCAGGCACCTTTTTCTCTCCATCTTCTCCTCCAGAAAACAACTACTAAGCTCCTCCTATGAACATGGAACAATTAATTAGTTTAAGATTGAAAAAAGAGTATGACAAGACTGTATATTGTCACCTTATTTAGTCAACTTATATGCAGAGTACATCATGTAAAATGACAGACTAGATGAAACACACAAGCTGGAATTAATGTCACCAGAAGAATTATCAACAATCTCAGATATGTGGACTATTCGGATTGCATTCTGATTGCAGAAAGTAAAGAAGAATTAAGAAGCATCTTGATAAGGGTGAAAGGGGAAAGTATAAACACTGGCTTGAAGCTTAATATAAAAAAAAAGACTACAATCTTGGCAACTGGTCCTATCACTTCCTGTCAAATAGAGGGAGAAGAAATGGAAGCAGTGTCAGATTTTCTATTTTTGTGCTCAAAGATCACTGCAGACACCCATTGCAACCATGAAATTAAAAAAAAAAAACTTGCTCCTTGGAATGAAATCTATGGCAAATTTTGCCAGCATACTGAAAAGCAGAGACATCCCCTTGCTAAGAAAGGTCTATATAGTCAAAACTATGTTGTTGTTTTTTTTCTAGTAGCAATGTATGACTGTGAGAGAAGAGCTATAAGCAAAGCTGAACCCCACAGAATTGAAGTTTAAATACTTTAGTCATATAATGAGAAGACAGGACTCATTGAAAAAGACTTTGAGGTTGGGAAATATTGAAGGAAAGGGGATGGCAGAGGATGAGAAGGATAAATAGTATCATGGAAGTATTATGATTATCCAGCCTCTGTCTGAAGACATTTGATGGGTAATGAGGGAGATCTACTCAAAGACCATGGTCACACAATAAGGGTTACACGAGATTGGCATCTACCATTATAAAGAAGTAGAGGACTCAGAATATGATATTGTGGAAAGCAAAGTAGCTAGGATTACAACTAACCATAACCTATCCAGCAAAACTGAGTATAATTCCACAGGAGGAAATAGATATTTAATAAAATACTGGACTTTCAAACATTCCTCATGAAAAGACCAGAGCTAAATAGAAAATTTGACATTCAAACATAAGATTCAAGAGAGGCATAACAAGAAAAACATGAAAGAGTAATCATAAGGGACTAAATAAAGTTAAATTATTTGCATTTCTACATGAGAAAATGATACATGTAACCCCTAAAAATTATCATTATTCAGGAAGTTAGAAGGAGTCCATAGCCAGAGGATGTGAGTATGATTCATTTATGTTGAAATATTCTAAAGATATCAATGAAAGGGTAAGAAAGATGGATGCAGTGGGAGAAGGAGGAAAGGAGAGTTAGAAGGGGGATATTTTCTCACATGAAAGAGAAACTGAAGAAAGAGAACTTTTATTGTGCAGATGAAAATGGGGAAGGGGGGAAAGCTAGGTGATACTTGGACCTCATTCTCATCAGAATTGGTTCAAAGAGTAAATAAGATATGTAAGCATTCACTTGGGTATAAAAATCAATCTTATCTAATAAAGAAATAGGAGGGGAAGGGGATAATTGATGGGGATAGGGATGGTAAAGGGAAGGGTGGATAATGGAGGCAGTCATCAGAAGCAAAACACTTTTTTGTGAAGGGACAGGATAATGAGAGAGAGAGAGAGAAAGATAAACAGAAGAAAAATAGATACAGGGAAATATACAATAATCACAGCTGTGAGTGTGAATGGGACAAGCTCATCCATAAAATGGAAGTGGACAACAGAATGAATTAAAAACCAGAATCCAACAATATGTTGTTTACAAGAGAAACATGTGAAACAGAAGGACAGACACATATTGTTAAAATAAAATGTTGGAACAAAAGTTATTACACTTCAGCTGATATAAAAAAGGCAGGGATAGCAATCATGATCTCAGGCAAAGCAAAAGCAAAAAGATCCCTAATTAAAAGACATAATCAGGGAAACTACCATTTTGATAAAAAGTACCATAGACAATGGTACCTTATGTATTTGGGAAGCAATAAACTGTATATCAAGAAATTTTGCTGCAAGTTTCTATGATAAAGGCTTCATTTTTCAAATATATAGGGAACTAAGTCAAATTTATCAAAATAAGAAACATTCTCCAATTGACAAATGGTAAAGTGATGTGAAAAGGCAGTTTTTCAGATGAAGAAATCAAATCTATCTATAGTCATATAAAAAATTCTCAATCACTGTTTATTAGAGAAATGTAAATTAAAATAATTGCAAAGTACCACCTCATATGTATCAAAAATAACATGAGCTACAGGGAATGAGGGAAAATAGATAAACTGTTGGTGGAGTTGTGACCTCGTCCAACCATTCTAGCAAGCAATTTGGAACTGTGCCCAAAGGACTATACAACTGTTCATATCCTTTGGCCCTGCAATACCACTACAAGTTCTGTACCCCCAAAGAAATCAAATAAAAAGGATAAGGACCTAGATGTACAAAAATATTTATAGTGGTTTTTTATGTGGTGGCAAAGAATTTGAAATCAAAAGGATGCTCATCAGTTGGGGAATGGCTTAACAAGCTGTGGCATATGGTTGTGATGAAGTACTATTGTGCTATAAAAATGATGAGGAATGCAATTTCAGGAAAAAAAAACCATGTAGTAAGACCTATCTGAACTGATGTAAAGTGAAGTGAGAAAAACTGGGAGATCATTGTGCACAGTAACAGCAATGTTGTTATGATGATCAACTGTGAAAGACTTGGCAGCTCTGATCAATATAGTGATCCAAGAAAATTCCAAAGGACTCATGGTGAAAAAAAAATGCTGTCCACCTCCAGAGAGAGAACTGATGAACTCTGAGAGCAAATTGAAGTTTGATTTTCTCACTTTTAATTTTTTTGTGATATGGCTAATATGGAAACATATTTTGCATGATTTCACATGTATAATGGATATAATTTTGCTTGCCTTTGCAGTGAATGAGTGAGAGAGAAGGAGGTAGATAATTTAGAACTCAATTTAAAAAGAATGTTTAAAATAAATAAATAATGTCTTCAAGCTGTGCTCTCTGGGGCCTTAAAGAGCAAGTCTAATCTCTCCCTCCTATGAAAACCTTTCAAATATTTCCAGACAGTTATCATTTTCTCCCTAAGTCTCCTTTTCTCCAGGCTAAGCATACCTGCTTCCTTCAACCAATCCTCATCTGTCTTGAATTCAATACATTTCAATATTCTGGGTATCTTTCTCAGGAAACTTCAGGTATCCAGCGGCCTTCTTAAACTGTAATGTTCAGAAATGAGCATAATACTCTAGATTAGGTGTGATAAGGACAGTGGACTGTAGAGTATCACTTCCCGTAGCTTAGAAACTATCTTCCTACTAATGTAGTTTAAAATTACATTAGATGTTGCTTACTCATACTGACTTTACCATCTCCTAAAACTCCAAATCCTTTTTTTTTGGAATTTGGCACAACAAGTTTAGAAACAACTTATAGGCTAGCTTGATTGGAACAAAGAATACATGAATGGAGATAATATGAAATACATTTGGAAAAGTGAGTAAGCTAAACAATGGAGGACTTCAAAAGACAAAGTAATGCGTTTGTATTTTATCCTTGAGGCACTAGGGAGTCACAGAAGATTTTATATTAGGGAAAGGACATGGTTAAAACTATATTTTGGGAATAACAATTTGTCACTTGTATGGAAGATAAATTAGAAATGGAAGGCACTACTAGAGTCAAGGAGGTCAACAAGGATACTTTTGTAATAATCCAGACAACTGCTGATGAGAATTTGAAGAAGGGCAGTGGCCATGTGAGTGGTAAGAAGGGAAGTGATGTGAGAGCTGTAGAGATAGAAACTGAAAAAATCTGGAAATTTATATTAAATGAGTCTAGAATAGGGGTGGGGAACCTATTACCGCAAGGCCATAGATGGCCTTCTAGGTGTAGCCTTTTGACTGAGTCCAAGTTTTACAGAATAAGTCTTTTTTATTAAGGGGATTTGTTCAGTGAAGTTTAGATTCATCAAAGAGCTACATTTGAGGGCTACATGTGGCCTTGAGGCTGCAGGTTCCTCACCCCTGGTCTAGAAGAAAAAAATGTCAGTAAAGATTCTGTGACTGCACACCTGGATGACTAGAAGGATGCTATTATTCACAATAGATAAGAGAAGGTTAGAGGAGATTGGGAGTAGGGATACATAACGGTTGCCATTTTTGTACACAAAGAGTTTGAAATGCAGATGAAAAGTCTAGGAGAATGTTTCAGACAGTTTGCAATATCAGAGTGGATTTCAGAAGGTTGGGGCTTAATTATGAAATTTAGAAGGTATCTATAGAGAAGGCAACTGAAATGAGAAGAGTTGATGAGATCACCAAGGCAGGATCTGTTACAGAGAGAAGAGAACTAGAACAAAACCTTGCAGAAGCCCTCATTGCATAAGAAATTCTGAGTCTAGTTGTTCTCTGAAACAAGAAGCATTGCCTTACCCTTCATAATGCTACTCAGACTATTCCCAGCACCCACCCTACTTTGGAAGGGTTAAGAGCTCTATAGTGGGCAAGAAGTTCCATTTACTGGAACTTGGAATGATTTTTTTTTTTATTCTTGCCTAATACATTTTATCTGTCTTCAGTTGCATTGTATGTTTAGAAGCACTCTGGATACAGGAAATGATCATTATGGAAATGAATAAGAGTCTGGTTTCCATTCAGTTCCAAATATAATTCAAACACGAACTGATTCCGAATCAACACAAAAAGCAAACCAGAGCTGTTTCCTTTTGTGGAAGAATGCTGATGCTGTTCCTAACAGAGTGAGAAAATACATTCCATTGAATGATCCTAGGGTAGCAGAGGAACAGGGCTATGAGCTAATGGGCTGCTGGGGACTTGATTTTCCTCTGATTCAACACCATTTTATGGATGAAATGGCAAGAAAGATTTTATTTTTAAATTATAATATCAGGGAGTGGAGAATATATTTTAAGTCAACTTCCTTGCCTAGTTTTCTGTAATAGTAATAATAATACAAAAAATTGTAATAGTAACAGTGTACATTTAGTTTACTGGGAGGGATAAAAGAAATGCAATGGCAATAATAAAAATGCTAATTCTTATTATATTACATAGCCTTTATTATAATTATACTACTCTGTCTTTGAAAAGTAAATGGAAACCTTAAGTTCTTAAAAATTTTACTTTCACATTTGAATATTAATATTAAACCAAAGAAGTAACTTTTGCACATATATAATTCCTTTCTCCATGAAATATACATAAATTCAGTTCAATTCTTTTTTTTCAACTGTGTCTGACTCTTCATAACCCCTTTTGGTGTTTTCTTGGGAAAGATACTATAGTGGTTTGCCATTTCCTTCTCCAGCTCATTTTACAGATGAGAAACTGAGGCAAACAGGGTTAAGTGACTTACCTAGGGCCACACAGCTAGTAAGTATCTAAGGCCAAATTTGAACTCATAAAAATAAGTCTTCCTGATTTTAGGCCCAGCACTCTATCCACTGTTTAATAATGCAACTATCAGAAAGACCCAGAACACTTTACTTTATATTTGAAACTCATTTGGGGAGACTAGAGAGAAAAAAATGCAAATCAGTTCAATTCACTTAAAACATATGCATTGAACATGATCTGTGTAATCCTCTGCACTATGCTAGGCACTTTTGGGATGCAAAAAAAGTGTAAGATACAGACTCTATCCTCAAGGAGTTTCCAGTCTGGTTGGGGAGACAAGATATCTTCACATGAAAGAATTGAACATTATATGAATGGAGCTGCTATTTGAGAGGAAGATGGGACAACTATAATAGATTCATTTCAATTAGACAAACATTTCTTAAGTATTTAACCTGTGATAGTCCAGTTGCCAGGTGCTGAGTATAGAATGATACACATGACATAAACCCTGCTCTCATGTCTTATAAAAGTGGAAATACATGGAAGGCATAAGGGAGATTGAAATAAGTACAAAAGAGAGGTAGGAAAAATTTAAAAGGAAAGAGGTCACTTTTAACAGAAGACAGAAAAAGAAAAGCAGAAAATCCAATTATTTTTGTATCTGTGTCCTCTCTGAATGATAATCAGCATAACAAGAAAGAAAGAATGAAAATAATTGAGAAAGAGTTGAAATCCAAGATAAATGAAGGGATGTTGAAGAATAGCTAATTACCTTTATTGAGCTCATTACTTATGAATATAATAGCAAGATACTAAAACATCTTGTAGATATGAATGCTGCCCAGAACCAAAGATCTTTAGAATCATAGAGAATAAGGCATGAATAGCAGAACTAGATCTTGATGTTTCCTCCATGCAACTGCCAGAGTTTTTCCTAAAATAAAGGTCTAGTTGTGTTTTTCCATTACTCAAATAAATCTTGATTGTCTCCATATTTGCATATTAACTCCTCTGGCATTTAAAGCCTAAATCTACATTTCTAACCTTATTATACATTTTTCTCTTACATGCGCACTCATGTCCAGATGAGACTTCTTATTGTTCCTTATCAACAACAGTCCATTTCCCATCTCCTATGCCCTTGCATTAGTTGTCCTTGTTGAGAATGCAATACCTCCTCACCTCTGCCTTTTAGAACCCCAAGTTTCCTTCAAATCACAGGTAAAATGACACTTTATAAAAATGCATGAATGAAAAAAGCATTAAGTTTTAATAAGCCCAAATGCAAAACACTGTGCTAATCACAGAGTATACAAATGGAAAAGCAAAACAGTCTCTGCTTTCAAGTAACTTACATTCTAGCAAAAGGTGACAACACATCTAGGATGTTTTAGCTCCAAGTCAGATGGAATGATCTCATAGTTATTAAAGCATAAATGTGAAGCAATTAATAATGCATTTAATTTCATTTCATATTAATTTTCTAAGATTGAAATTGGTGTTTGGCAGGGTCAAGGACTTTGTTGGTAAGAACTTTCTTCCCTGGGCTTTCAGTGTCTGTAGCTGTAGGACCCTTACATGCAGAAGTCTTAGGCCACATCTCCACAGGGATTGCTTCCTGATAGAAGTAGGAGCTGGAATGGAAGTGGGAACAGGGGTCTGGAGGACGCTATCACTCCTGGGGCTCTTGGATTTAATTTCCAGTTTGTGGGACTTGTTCAGCAGTTGGTGTTGGTGGTGTTCAGGAAGATGGACCTCTTCTCTAGAGTGATTTTCTCCCTCAATAAATACTTTGAGGGATGAACTAGAAGCATGAATCTTTTCCCAATTCCCCTAGATTATACCTAAATAGGGATGTGAAATATGAATATGAGTCAGTAGGAATCTAGAAAGATAAGTGGATTTGAACAATTTGAAGGAGTTATACAGTGATGCAGTTATAACATTGTAAAAGAGAAAGAAGAAATTAGTATGTCTTCATATGTTTTTATGGTTTCAAAAGGTATTTATGTAGTTATGAAAGAAAAACAGAAGTGACCTCAGTCACTCAGTCTCTGCCTCATTTTTCTTATCGATAAAATGGTTATGATAAGAGCACCTTCTTCAGTGAGTGCTATGAGGATCAAATATTTATTAAAACTGGTACATTAAGTAGTTGCTCAATAAATGCTCATTTCCTTCCCTCCTTTAAGGTTGAACCACTTGTCATTCATTACCTCATTAACTCTTTCAATAATGCCCCCTAGCCTCTATCTTGATTGAAAAACAAAACAAAACAACAACCACCTACCTCCACTTGTCTCTATGTTCATACCCTCAAGCTATTGCCTTATGTCTGTCATACTCACAAAATAGCTGTCCACACTTCTTATCTCCGCTCTCTAACCTCCTATTTCTCAACCCTTTGAATATGGCTTCTGTTTCCAGTGGTCAACTAAAACTTCTCTTTCCAAGAACATGATCTCTTTATTGATAAATCGAATGGCCTTTTCTCAGTCCTCATCATTTTTGACCTCTCAGTAGTAAATGATACAGCTGGCCACTTCCATTTTTCTGGATACTCATCTCTAGTAAAAATGTAAGCTCTTTGAGGGCAGAAACTATTGTAATTTTGCATTTGTATCTAACCACAGTGCTTGGATCATAGAAGCCACTTAATAAATGTTTGCTGATAAGTTGGTTGATTGATTGATTAGATGAAGGGATGAGCGACAGGCTTATAGCACTTGTCAGTGAAATTAAATTGGGAATGACAGTTACATGAGCTGGGATTCAAACCTACATTGAGAGGTTAAACTGAGAGCCTAAAACTAACAATACAATGTTGAATGAATGAAAGAAAAAAATATCAAGTGCTTAATATGTGTCTAGCACTGTGCTGAGTGCTGAGGATTCAAATAGAAGAATATGAAAGTCCTTGTTTTCAAGAAGATCATATTATAATTGGGGAAAGCAACACATATAGGATAACTCAGCTACAAAGTGGATGGGAAATCCTGATGGTCCTTAAAAATCAAAGAATAGGGCAGATGGAAATGTGTAAGGGTCTGGAGAGTAAGGTGGCGAGTGGGAGAACAACAACAACAACAGCAACAAAACCAGGCAGCATATAGTGATTTAAGGGTTAAAAAAGCACTTTACAAATATTATCTCATTTGATCCTTTCAATAACCCTGTGAGGTAATTGATGTTATTATTCTCATTTTATATTAAAAAGCAAAACTGAGACTGATATGGATTAATTGGCTTGCCTCCAGTACTGCAGCTAGCAATTGTCGAGTCAAGGTTCAACCTCAAGCTTTTTTAACTCTTAAGCGTGGCACTTTACCCACCATCCCACCTAGAAGCTTCTATGATAAGATATATAATCTTCTATCTCATCATTGTTTACATTTAATAGGAACAAATGTAAAATTGAAAATTTGGTTCCAAAAATCAACTCCAAAACAAGTAAAGGATGAAGAAGTTGTAGTTCCTAATAAAATTACAGAGGGGCAAAAACAAACAAGACAAAACTACAATAGGGATTCCTGTGGAATGCAACCTCAATGTGGATAAACAGTATGATGCGGCTACCAGAAAACAAAACAAAACAAAATAAATAAGTAAACTTAAAATCCTAAACTGAATTGAAAAAGACATCATGTCCAACACAAGGAAAGGTTGATGTTACTATTATACTCAGTCCTGATGAAATTACATCTAGAGTATTGCGTTCAGGTTTGAGTACCACACGTTAGGCTCATAGTATTATAAGTCTAAAGCTGGAAGGGACATCGAGGCTATCTAATTCAACACTCCAAACTTTGGCATTTAAAAAAGGATAAATAGTCACTGGACAAAAGAACAAAGAATTTAATGGTGGAGAACAATGTAAAATCAAACTGGTTATTTGCGAGGGCAAGATTTTGAAGAAAGAAAACTGGGTCCAGTTAGGGATGATGTCCTGGAAAAGCAGGGAGGAGTAGAGTGACAAGGTGTTGTAGTAAAAAAAAAAGGGGGGGGGATAAATTAAGGATCAGGAATGAGGAGAAAAGGAAAGTAAGAGAGAAAGTAACTTCTGCCTAAGTTACCCATGATTTTGAAGCACTGAATGGAGCTATGGGAAGGTGGAGTGGGTTAGGGACATAGAAGGATAGGGTTGACATGCATATGTATGAGGGAACAGAGAATATAGCAGTGAATTACTTAGCTATTTCAGAAATACAATGATCCAGAACAATCCAAAGGATGCATGATGAAAAATGCTATCTGTCTCTAGAGAAAAACCTAATGGTGTCTGAATACAGTCTGAAACATACTATGTTTTTTTTCTTTTTCTTTTCTTTCTTTCTTGTTTGCTTTCTCTTTCTTTTTCTCCTTCTGTGTTTTCTTCTACAAAATGACTAATATAGAAATGTTTTACATGATTTCATATGTATAACCTATACTACATTGTTTACCATGTCAAGGAGAAAGGATTGTAGGCAAGGGTGGGAGGCATAGAATTTGTCATTTAAAACTTAAAAAAAAATCAATGTTAATTTTAACCATGTAATTGGGGGAAAGTAAAATATTATTTTTTAAAAATGCTTGTTGAATTGAAATAAATTGAATTTATTAGCATGAAAATAGATAAATTCAATTTTGAAGCCCAAACGAGTTTCCTAGATTACATGAGTTACAATAGGCTGTCTGTCCTTCTTTGATCATTAAGAATCTTCTCTGCTTTGATCACTAAGATAGTAATGCATCTTCTTATGATCTACCTTTTACTCCCTTCAACAACTAGATTTCAATTAATAAAATTACAGAATGGGACAGCTAGGTAGCACAGTAGATAGAGCACCAGTCATTAGTACCATGATTAAACAACAAATAGTAGTCTCATTTAACTAGAATGGAAAGTGTATGAACAGAAATAATAGACACTTAGTAGAAAAGTAAGTGTGAATAGGATTGTAAACAACTTGGATGCCAAGCTGAGGTTTTTTATTCTAGAGGAAATAGTAAGTTACAAAGATTTCTGAGTAGAGAAAAGACAAAATCAATTGAATGTTTTAGAAATATCAGTTTGGAAGAGACTGAAGGCAGGGAGACCAATTAAAAGATATTATGATAGTCTTGATGAGAAAAGATGAACATTTGAATTAAGGTGTCTAAGTAGAAGGAAACAGATGGGAGAAAAATTGTAGAGGGAGATGTGACCAGCTCTTGGGATCTGTTTCCTTGTCTCCCTGCTTGGATCCCATAGATCAGAAGACACAGAGTAGACTAGTTTTAAGGAGCTCTTCAGCTGCTTAAGCCACCTTTGGACCAGATGCTACTGGTATCTTTTTTTCTTTCCAACTTTCATGTCAAGTCTCTTCCTTTTTTCTTTTTGTCACAGTTGGATGCCAACAACCACCTACCCAATTGCCACAGAAGGGAAATTGAGTGTTCATTCTGCTTCGACCTTTGCACCCACTGCTCGCTTCCCAACAGTCATATTTTGGGCCCCTCCAGCCACTGCTCTGGTGGGGAAGGATTGGGTGTAGACCCACAACCCCCCTCCTTCTAGGAGTTTGTCTTCTTTTTGGAAATATAACATATAAGTAGACAAGTGAATCTATGTTATTTAGTGGAGAGAAAGAACACTAATAACTAGGTACCTCCAGAAAGGTTTTGAAATAGAAAGTGTCACAGGAGCTGAGCCATGAAGGAAGATAGAAATACTAAAAAGTACAGGTGAGAAGGTTGTGCATTTCATACAAAGGGAATAGAATCCACAAAAGCAAGTTGGAAAAGTTAGTTTAGGGAACACCTAGTGCACTGGTTTAGGAAGCTGAGTATGTCAAGGTCAATGATGTGGAATATAAAAACAAAATCCTGGAAGGTATTTTGAAATCTTATTGGGAAAGACTTTAAATATTGTATTTTTGTATTTTTAAATAGTATATTTTATCCTGGTGATAATAGAAAACCACTAAAAGTTGTTAAGTTAGGGAAATATAGAGCCAGGACTGTGCCTTAGGGGGAAAAAGATATTTTTGGTAGCTTTGTGCATAATGGAATAGAGATAGGAGTGACTAGAAACCAAGGATACAATTAGTAGTCTCTTGCAAGATTCTAGGGAATAGGGCCTGAACTGGAGTAGTGCTCGTGTGAATAAAGATAAAAGATGTGATATATGTTGTATAAGTGGAATTGACATGATTTTTCAATTGATTGGAAATGGATGTGGGGAAAAAAAGTCAAGAGTCAAGGATGACTGAGGCTTTGAATTTGGGCCATTGGGACCATGATAATTTCTTGAAAGAAATAAAAAAAAAGTTCCTTCCTCTCCACTTCCATTGCTATAATGCTAGTAGTGGCTCTTATTACTTTTGGCTTTTATACAATGAAATAACCACATGACAGGTCTTCCTGTTTCTTCTTTTTCCTTCCCATTGTTCATACAGCTTCTAAAGAACTAGACTTGGAGTCAAGCAGACTTGAATTCAAATCTTGCCTCAGACAATAACTAGCTTTGTTATATAGATAAATTACTTTGCCTCTTTGGGCTTCAGTTTACTCATCCGTAAAATGAAGAAATTGCACTCAATGGCCTCTAAGATCTCTTCCAGCTCTAAATCTATGATCCTATGATACTGCAGCACCTTAATATTCCTTATGATTAGAAATAGCTTTACATCTCCTTTGATGAAAACCCTATAATAACCTTTTGACTACTGAGTAATTTCAAAATTTTGCCAATCTTTGTGGGCTTTCTCTACAATCTAATGGATATTGCACCCTTTGAGTTTTTATTTCATATCATTTTCCTCTCAACCAATTACATAACTAATCAATAAGCATTTCTTAAGAATTTACTATGTATGTACTAGGCACTCTGTTAAGCACTAGAATACAGTGCCAAAAAAGAATCAGTATCTGCCTTCAAGATTACATTCCACTAAAGGAAAATAATATGCACCCATACAAGCATATACAAAATTTAAAACAAACACAAAGTAATTTTGTGGTAGAGGCACCTATAGCTTAGAGATCAACTTTGTACTCTAATCAAATTAGTTTTACCTTTCACCTTATATTCACCCCTCATTTTCTTGCCTCTGTTCCTCTGGATCTGTGCATACATTTTCCCTTATACCTGGAATTCTCCCTCTCCCTCATCTAATGAAGTAGTAGTGACAGCAACAGTCACAGTCATGACAATAATAGTAGTAGTAGTAGTAGTAGTAGTAATAGTAGTAGTAGTAGTAGTAGTAGTGTGGTGGTGGTGGTGGTGGTGCTTCTTTATTTAGTATGATTTCATTGGAATAGAGAATGTTCTGCATTGCTGCATATTGGAAATTCATTATTATTATAAGTAGTAGTACCAGTAGTAATGGAGCAGTGAAGTAGTGCAGTGGATAGAGAGTCCTGGAGTAAGGAAGACCTCACTTCAAATCTGACCTCAGAGACTTACTAGCCCTTACTAACCATGTTACCCCGGGCAAGTCACTTAACTCTGTTTACCTCTGTTTCCTTATCTGTAAAATAAGTTGGAGAAGGAAATGGACAACCAGTAGTGCAAATAATAATACTTATTATTATAGCTAGAATTTGTACAGTGTTTTAAGGTTTGCAAAATTCTTTATATGTTATCTCATTCAATTTGTACAATAATCCCGTGAGGTAGGTGTTACTAATATCCCCATTTTGCAGATAAGGAAACTATGCATCTGAGATATGGTTCTTACTCAAATCCTCCTGACTAACTTCAGCACTCTATCTACTGCACCTAGGAACTACCTCTGCAACTTTGAACATTAGAGGATTGACAGGGTTTTGAGAGGTTAAATCTCTTGCCTGTACTTCTACATCTAGTATACATCAAAGACAAACTTGGATCCAGGCCTCTCTGACTGACCCTGACTTCAAGTCTGTGATACCTGTGATTTTATATAGATATAGAGATACAGATACAGATAAAGACAGAGATAGAGACAGAGATAGATAGATAGATATAGATATATGTGTGTATGTGTGTATGTATGTATACGTATGTTCATGTGTGTATGTGTATAGCAAGTTGTGCATAGTTGATTTGCAATTTCATGCACAATTTTTTTTGTTGTACTATGCCATGAAAATGCTTGTGCTATTCCATAAGTTAAAAAGAAAATTTAAAAAGAAAAGAAAAAGAAAAAGAAAAAGAACCATGGTAGGAGTGTTACCATGACAATTTTTGATGAAGTCAACCAATCAGAACATGTCTCTTTACTGATGTTGGCAGATACCCAGAAATAAATATGACTTGGACTTGTTTTCTCTCTCTCTGTCTCTGTCTCTGTCTCTCTCTCTCTTTCTCTCTCTCTCCTCTCTCTGTCTCTGTCTCTGTCTTTCTCTCTGTCTGTCCGTCTCTCTGTGCCTCTTTTGTTGTCTCTCTTTGTCTCTGTCTTTGTCACTCTGAATGTCTGTCTCTGTCCCTGTCTGTCTATCTTTCCTGTCTCTGTCTCTTCCCATCCTGCCTTCCCAAATTTATGACTCCTTTGGTAAAAAGAATACCTGACTCATTTATAAATTATATTTAGCCTGAGAGTACTAAAAGGCTAAATGACTTGTTCACTCTTGGTCATGCAGCTAATAAATGTTATCAGTGGTATTTGAACTGAGGTCTTTCTGGCTTTGAGACCAATATACCATCTATTAACCACATTGCCTCTTAATATAGACAGAGCCTCAGAGATTTGTGTCAGGCAGCTGTAAACTAGCTTAATGTTTCTTAAACTATTAAATCTTAATTCCCCCAAAGAGGTGAGGGAAAATTTAGTAGGGGAGTAAAAAGAGAATAGAAGGGATATGGCAATAATGACAAGCACATCAAGATACAGAATATTTTAGCTATTTAAATGGAATTGAATATCAATTGATGCTCATAAATTAGGCTAAATTTTTGACTGCTAGATAATAAAATTATACTAAGTAGAATGTGATCAGCTAAATATTGCCAAGAGTTCAATGCCCTTTCGAACTTATACCATTAAGCCAGTAAGTTTCATTAACCTACCAATTTGACTTGGATTGCCACACAGATTAGTAGTAAATTAGACTTATTTCACATTGCTTCCTCTCACATACTCAATGTTCTATTCAAACTAGCCTACTTACAGGTCTCTAGTCATGTCTCTATAGCAGCTGTAGTAGCAGTGGCAGTGGTATAAGCCACGTAAGTGGATAACAAGTCCATGGGAAAATTGAAAATAGTTAAACAAGAAGATCTTCTTACCAGGGAGTTATATTGTCAAAGACTGATTGCTTTTCACAATAGTCATTTCCGAAGAAACACTTTAATTGAACTGCCATCAGAAACTGAAGAAATAAAATGGGTCTTCATTAACTCACTTACCAATTTACATGTTGTGTCCTACCTCTTACCCAGTAGAATATAAGTTCCTTGAGGGTACAGGAACACTTTTTTTTTGTTTGTGTTGGTCATTGTAAACATAGACCAGTGGTTATTAGCCTTTTTTGTATGTCATCGATACTATTGATAATCTGATAAGGTCTATTAACTCCTCCTAATAATATTTTAAATGAATAAATAAATACATAAAATTGCAAAGGCAACCAAATTAATTGAAATGATGTTATCTAATAGATGTTTTGTTTTTAAGTTTACAGACCTCAGGTTAAGAACCCATAGCATGAAGCCTAGGTGATTAAGAAATGTTTATTGAATTGAATTATTGAATCACATTAAAGATCAGAGTTATTTTTGCAGCTGTCCTTTCCTGGTGAGATTTTATGTTCTTAAGCATCTGTTCTTCCATAGAACTATCTTTGTATTCTCTAGGTGTAGCACAATGCCTTGCCACATAACAGGTGCTAAGCAAATATTTGTTGAATTTAACTGAATTAATTGTCACAACACACTACGACTAAACATAGTAAAGTTCCTGTAGAAGTGTGATATAGTGGAAAGAGGACCCAAGTTGGAGTCAGGGAACCTGAATTTGAATCCTGGTCCTGCTTTTTACTTTTTGTGTAACCAGTAATAAATCACTTTTGCTTTTAGGGTCTCTTTCTTCAACTATAAAATGAGGAGCTTAAACCCATTGATATTGAAGGTCTCTCTCAACATGAAATAACATGATTCTGTCATCTGACACAAGTAACATTCAACATACATCAAGTGGAAAAAACAATTTTGTAACAAGGAAATACTGGGTCTTTAGGTGTGGCACAACTAGCTAAAGAGTCAAGGTAAAATAGGTAACATAATCATCTTTCTAATGTCCCTGTAATTTTAGAAGACTTTTAGAGACCCCATTGAATGTAAAAATAATTTGGTGGCAAGTAGAATCTATGATGGAACATAGAACTTTGTCCAAAATAATTACAAATTTGGATATTCTTAAGAATAGATATCCTAGTTAGGGTCATTTCCTTAGGGGAAAAAATGTATATACCAATAATGATACACTCATGCAATTATTCTCAAGTCTTCTGCATCTTTATGACCTGTACTTTAGTTATTTTTGATCCCTTTGTTGACTCTCCTATTTGAGGATTCCAGAATTTATATTTTCACCTGATCAGAATATGTTCTCCATACATGGGCAGATATGGTCTTCAAGTCTGCCCATCTGTACTTCAACTGAATATTTGATTAAGGTCCCTGACTTTCACTTTTTAGATGCTAACTATTTGCTAGGTGCAAATTTAATATAAGATTCCTTTAACTTGTCCCTCTTTACCAAGAAAACAATGCACCTCCCCTCCTATATCCAATAGACTCCATTGACTCCATATTACTTCCAGGATCAAATGTCAATTCTTCTCTTTTGGCTCTTACCATTGTTTATAACCTGGTCCCTTATTGCCTTTCCATTCTCCTTACACTTTGCTTACTAGATCATGTACACTATGATTTAGTTATACTAGCCTACTATATTTGCTAGAGATAGATGAGAGAGAGAGAGAGATAGATCTCGATATTTAGATAGACAGTGTTGGAGTTAAACACACACACACACACAAGCAAAACCAGGCCCTTCCCTCAAGGAACTTGCATTCTTATGGCAGGAAACAATATATAATTAATAATGTATACATATATAAGCACATTTATCATGTATACATATATGTTTATATGTAATATGAAGAGAGCCCACTTACTGAATAAAAGTCTTAGATATACACATGCACAAATATATGCATACATACATTCATATGTATATACATATGGAGTATGTATTTATGCATACACACATGTATGTGTGTATATATAAAATTCATTATTGATATATTGTCTACCTCCTTAAGAATGTAAACTCCTTAAGGGAAAGGCTTGATTTTATTGTAACTCAAGCACTTAGCAGAATGCCTAACACAGAGCAAACTCTCAATAAATGTTTTTTGACTGATTTTATTATGTAAGATTATGCCCATTAGCTTCCTAGTGGAACAATTTGATGCATGCATACAAGCAAATTACTTTCCATTTATAACATTATATATACTCTTTCCCAAAAGTTTTGGTGCAGTTTTAAGCTATAAAACTTTTAAACTGCACTAAGACTTTTGGGACACCCTATGTTTTTATAAACATGTAAAATTCTTTGTACTCTTTTTGTATCTGAATATCACTGCCAGATTAATTTTCCTAAAACACTGCCATTCATAATGTCATTCAGTATTGAATGAATGAATGTTGAATCACTTGTACAAAAATCGACAGAGGCTGCCCATAGTTTATAGGAAAAATTCCAAACTCTCTCCTCTGGCATTCAATGATCTTCCCAGTCTAGACTCAATCAACTTTCTTGTATTTTTCTGTCTGCTCATCTCTTTACCCCTCCACTTGAGCCTATCTAATCTATTTACTGTACCTCATACATACTCTTTGCTTTCCAACCTCAGCATTTTTGCTCATGAAAATCATACTACTTAAAATGGCCTTTCCCCTTCTCTCCACTTCTTTAAATACTATCTATCCTTTAAGATCCAGCTCAAATTATTTTGCTGCCTTGAAACTTTTCCTGATTCTCCTAGTGCGTGGTAATCTTAACTCTTCTGAAATCCTAATAGTACTTCATGTCTATACTACTTGTTTGGCAATTATTCATATTGCATTTGCTGTGGTTGCTTTGAGCTGTTTGTCTCTTTTATTACTATTTAATTTTTCACATATTTTATGTCTTATCTCCCAAAAAGGCATGTAAGGTGCTTGAGGTCAGGGACTATGTCTTATTCTTCTTTGAATTCCATTACAGCATGAAATAAAAGGCTTTGTTTTCATATTATGTGTTTCACAAATACATTCAGGTGGATGGGTGAGCCTTCAAAAATAACATTACATATCATGGACAATGTTATTCAAAGATATAAAAAAGGTCTGCTAAAGGAAACATAAGGAATACGAAATTTAGTCTTTCTTTGTATCCCCTAGACTTTACACAGTGACTGGCTCATAGTAAGCACTTAATAAATTCTTATTGACTTGTATTATTGAACTACCAGAAAAAATGAGATTGGCAGTTACAGAAGGGGCAACAATAGTAACCCCAAAATAATGAGACAGACTTCAGGAAAGTCTTAGAAAACCAGGTCATAAGGAAGACTGAATTATTTATTTAAATCAAAAGTCCCTGTTCACACCATCTATATTTTTAAAATGATTAATCTTAAAATAAATAGCAATATTATACTCTCAGTGAGGTCTGGGTTTGTTGTTGTCATATCTCTTATTGTTATTTATCTATCTGAAGAAAATATCCTTGCCAAATAAGAGTGGTAATAAGTAAATCTGGTCAGAGAGTGAGAAATGCTCTTTAATTAAATAATTCACTTATGTACTCAACAAGTATTTAATGAACATCTGCTATGTGCAAGGCACTATTCTAGGTGCTATAGGAGATAAAAAGAAGATATGGGCATTGTCCTAACAAAATTTACATTGGAGTAGGAATGATATGATTGAAAAAACACTATTGTGACATAATATGAAGAGTGTAAGAAGAAAGGTAAAATAAAGTTTTGTAAAAGTTCAGAAGAGGGTGAAATTACTTCTGCTTTGGAGAAATCAAGGACAGCTTCCCTGGGGAAATGATATTTGAGCCAAATTATGTCTTTTAAGATGAGTAAAGATGTAGTAAATGGCATTACAGGTAAAACGTAGGGGGAAAAGTGGTAGTCAGGGGTAGGATAGGTACTGGATCTGTGAATTTAGTGATAATTCACTGAACTTCAGGAAAATGAAACTCCTTCTACTAATGTAGATCAACACCTTCTCTATGCCTTATATTTTTAAAAATTGCATAGATCCTGAGATTACGTAGCAAATGTGTCTCAAAAGCTTCAACAAAGATCATTTCATGGCCCAGAAGACAGCTTTCTATTCAGGATGCCATAATACCTGTAAGAATTCATAGAGAAAAAGGCAATAAATCCAGGTTGGTTAGAATATAGGGTGCAGGAAGGTGAGTGGGATAAAGTTGAAAAAAAGTCATTTTGGTAGATCATTGTTCTATATCTACAAGGGTCCCCAGAGACCACCTACTTAAACCCTCTCATTTTACAGATGAGGAAACTGATGCTTGGTGATGTTACAGTGAATTGCCACAAAAAAGTAGTAAGCATCAGTGGTGGTATTTGAATGCACATCCTCTGACTCTAGAGAAGTTATTCTCTCAATTATATCATATTAAAATTTGTAGCTTGCAAATAATGGACTTGTATCTATGTGACATGGTTCTATTACCACTGTCCAGGGCATAATCTCTACATTTAATAGGTACTTCAGTGCAAGTCAATACTACACATTATATGCTAGTCCTGTTCTAGGCAATGTGGAGCAATGGAAGGTTAGACTTGAAATCAAAAGACCCAGGTTCAAATTCTGTCTCTGCTATATATTATTTGCATAATCATGAACAACTCATTTAATCTTCCTAGTCCTCAGTTTTCTCATATGTAAAATGAAGAGATTGTCCAAGATAACCTCTAAGCTTCTTTTTTTATTGTTAGGTTTTTTTATTGATTTCTTTTGTTTTTACATTGCTTGAATTTCCTCCTGTATGCTCTAACTCATTCCATCAAACAAAGTTCTTTTTTTTATTTTTAAGGAGAGAGAGAGAGAGAGAGAGAGAGGAAGAAGAAGAAGAAGATGATAATGATGATAAAGATAAAAAAGATCAATATAACTAATCAATATATTTAAAAAATTGAAACTGTATGCAATGTTCCACATATGTGAACATCCCACCACTAGATGAGTAGGGAAAGATGTCTTCTCATATCACCTTTTGAGGCCATACTTGTTCTTTGTATTTTTTAAAGACCAATTTTTCCATCTCTGTCAGGCCGGAAGTGGAAGGGTTACTCTTGGGCTATTCTTTGTAATTTTGTAACATTCATTTTTTTTAATCTTTGTGGTTATTATTCCATTTACATTTTTGTAGTTATTGTATATCTTGTTTTCTTGGCTCTGCTTACTTCTCTGTACTCCCTTTTAAATCTCTGATTTTATAACAAAAAGTATATGTATGAATTTAGGTTCTTCTTTACCATTTTTTTCATGTCAGAGGGGTTTGGTCTTATATGTCCCCTTGAGCAATCTGAAGCTACCATTAGTACCTGATAAGATCTAGTTACAATTCATACTGTCTTGGCAGGTTGAGAAGTATCTCACAAGGAATTGTGAAGGTATCTGTGGATATCTAGGAAATAAGGAGATATTTATTCAAAGACAAATACAGACAAGTCCAAGGCAAGAAAATCACACAACTGTCTCCTAAGCCTAATAGCCAATGCCACAGACATTCCATTATGCATATTTATGATGTATCATTTGATTAGATTAATATTAAAAGGGCCAGAGGATAGTTAAGGCACAAATACAACATTAAGCTGCAGTGCAGCTCAAACCAGAAGGCAAGTTTCCAAATTACAGGAGATAACGATGGCCTACAGATTGCTGTCTGATGCCACTAATCATGAAGGAAAATTGCAATTCCTGAAAATTAATGGAAGGGAATTGATGAATTCCAATTATTGTAGCAAGCCACCCACTGTAAATACCAGTATAACCAGGAGGAGCAGCTATGCCTTTCTTATCACCAGAAAGAAAAATATTCCTTAAAGGAAAAAAAATGCTTTCTTCAATGAAAGTCAGTAAGGACATTTGGAATTTATAACCATGGGTAGAAACTTGGAGGAATGTCTGGTGTCTACAGCTTCTCCCAAGTCCAAGTCATTTGAGAAGACTAAAAAAATCCCTAGGAATATCATTTATATTCTAAAATTTAAGATGTGTAAGAAAAAGCTTCAAAATATTATCAGAGCAAAATTGATTATAAGTTTCTAGGCTACTGTAACTTTTAGGAAATTGTCCACCTAAAGAAAGACAAGGGCTCATTTTACAGATAAGAGTTGTTTTCATGTACAGATGTGTTTGAATTTGTAATTTGCTTTTGTTTTCCTTGAGCATTCAAAGCACAGTACATGTAGTTTGGAAGAGCTAGTTGGTCCCACTTATAAAATATAAAGCTAAAATTCTGCTAACAAATGTCCACTGAGGAAGCATGCTGCATTTGAAAGAGTGTTAGATTTGATATCAGAAGAACTGATTTCAAGTTCTAGGTTTGCAATTTACTACTTATACTGATCCTGTTCATAGCACTTAATCTCTCTTGTCCTCAGTCCCATCATCTATAAAATTAATGAATTAGAATAAGTTATGTCTAAGATTTCTACCAGCTCTAAAACTATGATCCTTTGATTCTTATCAGAACCACTGCACTGCTAGTCCATAGTCAACCTTAAATTCATGTTTTAATGCTTTACATAATTTAAACTTAATTCAAATTTATTCAGTCCAATAACCGTAAACTTAATTTTTCATATTTGAAAGAATCACTGCCTGCCATATGAATAATAAATAGAGAAAAAAAAACTTGTCATATGAGAATTATTTGAAAGAATTAAGACATTTAGTCTAGAAAAAAGACAATGGTGGCACTGTTTTGTCCTCAAATATGTAGTGTCCTCTTTCAAAAGACAAAAATACCCCAAGGAAATCTTACAGAGTATTAGATGGATCTTCTATAGAAGATTAACAGAATATGGTATAATAGGTTTATAGATTTAAAGTTGTAAGAGATCTCTGAGGTCAAGTCCAACTTTCTTATAATTACAGATGGGAAAACTAAGGCCAAGCAAAGTTAAGTGACTTGCTTAGAGTAGTACTAGTTAAATATTTCAGATAGGATTCTAACCTCAGTTTTCCTGACTTTAAGCCTAGTATTCAATTCATTGTACCATCAAGCAATACACAGGAAGAATTATGGAGATTTTGTTATCCACACCAGCTAAGAGTGGACCATCCCTTTGTGCTCAAGCATGTGTGTATGTGTATATGTGTATAAATGTGTGCACATATGCATACAAATATACATGCATACATAAATATATACATATATGCCTACATATGTGTATGGGCATATATGCATGTTCGTATATGTATGTGCATATACGTGCATGTGTATATACAAATGTGTGTATGTATTGTGTATATATGCATGTATGTGCATGTAGTATTTTTGATAGAGCTTTCATATGAGCTTTCACAAAAACATTCTCTTGAAGGATCATTGCATCCAAGGTGTTTTTTTAAAAAGTCCAGAGTTTTGACTTTTACTATGAGGACAATTCATTTTAATGCTGTATCATTTGAATATTATTAATTTTCAATGTTCCTTTTTCTGTTTAAATCTCCACTCAGTTTTAGCTCATACAGTTTCCAGAAACTGACTGAGAAATATGGTCACATACCAGTCTTTCCTAAGGCCTGGTCTGGGAATTTCTGTTTATCTCATAAACAAAAGCTAATCTCAGCTGGTTCTCACTAACAAGAGTTACCAAGAGTCATCTATGTGACCGTGGCGCCTTCATTAGAGTTTGAGGTGGCCTGGGTCATAAAGGAGAAATAAAATCAGAGAAAACCCAATTGGGGTGCCCTGATTGCTAGAGGAAGCTCAAAACTCAGGGCCAAGCTTCATATCTGAGCTGACCCCCATCCCCTCCAAACATGAGTAATCATGAGTAGTTGAGAGCTTTTGAACAACTACCTCATTAATATTAACCAATCAATGGTCGCTTTTCTCTTGTCAGGGGATTTCTCAGTAGTTCAGTGTCAAGAAGACAGACTTGGATTTGTCCTGATGCAAAACTCTCCATTAGTGGTTTTGGTTAATCAGCGAAACCGCTGACCATCAATTTATTGATTACTGACTACCTTAATTAATAAATTGATTTTTCTTATTTATTTATTTATTTGCAATCTATTATACTTTTGAAATTTTGTTTTTCCTCAGTTACATGTAAAAACAATTTTAACATTCATTTTTAAAACCTTGAGTTGCAAATTCTCTTTCTTCCTCTTCCCCCTTCCCCACATTGAGAAGGAAAGCAATTTGACATAGGATATATATGTGTAGTCATGCAAAACATGCAAAACTCCCATAATCGTGATGTTATGAAAGACTAACTGTATTTTCCTCCATCCTATCCTCCCATTAATTCTATTCTCTCTTCCTTTCACCTTGTCCCTCCTCAAATGTGTTTTGCTTCTGACTGCCCCCTCCCCAAATCTGCCTTCCCTTCTATCACCCCCCTTGTCTTATCCCCTTTTCCCCTACTTTTCTATAGGGCAAGATAGGTTTCTATACCCAATTGATTGTGTATGTTTTTTTTCTCTTTTTGAGCAAATTTTGATGAGAGTAAGGTTCACTCACTCCCCTTACCTCTCCCCTTTTCCCCTCCAATGTAAAATCTTTTTCCTGCCTCTTTTGTGTGAGATAATTTACCTCATTCTACCTCTCCCTTTCTCTTTCTCCCAATACATTCCTCTCTCACCTCTTAATTTTATTTTTAGATATCATCCCTTCATATTCAACTCATATCTATGGTCTCTGTCTATATGTACTCCTTCTAACTATCCTAATAATAAGAAAGGTCTTATGAGTTACAAATATCATAATTCCATGTAGTAATATAAATAGTTTAACTTTAATAAGTCCTTTATGATTTCTCTTTCCTGTTTACCTTTTTATGCTTCTCTTGAATCTTGTATTTGAAAATCAAATTTTCCATTTAGTTCTGGTCTTTTCTCAAGAATGATTGAAATTGGGGCAGCTAGGTGGCACAGTGAATAGAGCACCGGTCCTGGAGTCAGGAGTACCTGAGTTCAAATCTGGTCTCAGACCAGACACTTGACACTTACTAGCTGTGTGACCCTGGGCAAGTCACTTAACCCCAATTGCCTCACAAAAAAAAAAAAAGAAGAAGAATGATTGAAATTCCTCTATCTCATTGAATGTTCATTTCTCCCTATGGATTATATTCAATTTTGCTGGATAGGTGATTCTTAGTTGTAATCCTAGCTCCTTTGGCCTCAGGAATATCATAGTCCAAGCCCTCTGATCCTTTAATTTAGAAGCTGCTAAATCTTGTATTATCTTGACTATGTCATCACCATACTTGAATTGTTTCTTTCTGGCTGCTTGCAATGTTTCCTCTTTGACCTTGGAACTCTAGAATTTGGTTATAATATTCCTAGCAGTTTTCCTTTTGGGATCTCTTTCAGGAGGTGATGGGTAGATTCTTTCAATTTCTATTTTACTCTCTGGTACTAGAATATCAAGGGAGTTTTCCTTGATAATTTCCTGAAGATGATGTTTAGGATCCTTTTTTGATGATGGCTTTCAGGTAGTCCAATAATTTTTAAATTCTCTCTCCTGGATCTATTTTCCAGGTCAGTTGTTTTTCCAATGAAATACTTCACATTGTCTTCTATTTTTTTCATTCTTTTGCTTTTGTTTTGTGATTTCTTGACTTCTCATAAAGTCATTAACTTCTATTTGTTCCATTCAGATTTTTACATAATTATTTTCTTTAGTCAGCTTTTGGACTTCCTCTTCCATTTGGCCAATTCTGCTTTTTAAGGCATTCTTCTCATCATTTGCTTTTTGGACCTCTTTCACCATTTGGCCTAATCTGTTGTTTAAAGGGTTATTTTCTTCAGTGTTTTTTGTATCTCCTTTTCCAAGCTGTTGACTCATTTTTCATGATTTCCTTGCATCACTCTCATTTCTCTTTCCAATTTTTCCTCTACTTCTCTTGGTTTTCAAAATCTTTTTGAGTGCTTCCATGGCTTCAAACCAATTTATATTTTTCTTGGAGGCTTTGGATGTAGGTGCTTTGAATTTGTTGTCTTCTTGAGTGTGTGTTTTGATCTTCCTTGTCACCAAAGTAAGTCTCTAGAGTCTGAGGGTCTTTTTTTCCTGTCATTTGCTCATTTTCTCAGCCTATTATTTGACTTTTTAACACTTTGTTAAGGTAGGGCTCTGCTTCCAGGGTACAGGGTACACTGTACCAAGCATTAGAGGTGTTGTGTAGCTGTTTTCAAAGGTACTTTTAGGGACCTGTAAGTTTTCAGTTCTTTCAAGGTGGTATCTAAGGAGATACCAGGATCTAAGGAGAGGTGTTTACTACTCTCCTGGTCTGTGCTTTGACCTGTGAGTGATCACAAGCACTCTTTTCTGCCTTGAGACTGTGAGGAGGGTCCCTCTTCCACTGTTGCTGCAAGCTCCGCTATGCTGGTGGTCCTCCTTGTCCTGGAATTGTCACCCAGGAAGGCAAAACCAGATCCAAGCATGCACAAAGCAACAGAGGCCTGTCTCATTGCTAGCAAAGAGAACCCTGTAGTCTCCTTCTGACCAGTTATTTGACCCTCTTACTGCTCATGGGCTGATAGCTCTGGAAGCAGCTGCTGCTGCTGCTGATTCAATCATTTCAAAGGCCTGCTCCTGATTTGCTGAGGCCAGGACTATGCTTGCATGGGTTACACTGGACTGTGCTTCTCTCTCACCCAGATCCAACAAACTTTTTCTGCTGGCCTTCTAAGTTGTCTTTGGCATCTGTGGACTGAGAAGTCTAGAAATAGCCGCTGCTCTCAATGATTCAGTAGCCTGAGGCCTGCTCTGGGTTTACTGGGGCCCGGTCTATGCTGACTGAGCCTGTGCTGCACTGCGTTCCTCTCTCACCCTGGTACAACAGACTTTTCCTGTTGACCTTCCAGGTTGTCTTGGTCCAGAAATTTGCTTTACTCTGTTTTTTTTTGTAGGTTCTGCTATTCTAGAATTTGTTTAAAGTCATTTTTAAAGACATTTGGAGAGGTTTAGGGGAGATCCCAGGCAAGGTCCCTGTCTTTACTCTCTCATTTTGTCTCTAAACATTTTAAATTGATTTTTAATATTGGGAAACTTTGTCTCTCAGGATTTTATTCATGACAACTGATTATGGATTTCTTATTTTTCATGACCATTCTTAAGGTAATGTGGCACAAAACAGATTACATTTTAAATAAAAGTTTAATGTAGAATTATAATGGTCAGTGAAAATCTTTTTTTAGTATGTCCATTCTTCTTCTTTTCAAATATGAGATTGAAATCACTTGATCTCTGATTTTCTTCATTTTTTCCTTTGTTCAGCTGGGTCAAAGGGTATAGGTAGTTTAATAACTCTTTGGGAATAATTCTCAATTGCTCTCCAAAATGGATCAGTTCATAATTCCATCAATAATGAATTAGTGTCCCAATTTTTCCACATCACTTCCAACATTTGTCACTTTCCCTTTCTATCATTTTAGCTAGCCAGGTAGGTGTATTTTAAAGTATAACTTTAAAATACGGGACAATTTTATGTCCTGAGACAAAATTTGGGACACAATCTTGAGAAAGGAGATGGTTTCACAAAATTCAGTTTCTCTATTAACCTTTTAGCATTCATTCAGACAACTATTTCAATCCAGGCTTGTGTGAGTGTGTGTTTTTGCTATAAAGTTTACCAAAATTTGGCTTGAGCAGCATGATACCTTTACTGGAAATTTTCCCTTACATAAAACTTGTTGAATTAGTATCAAGTCACCAGCTGTGCCTCTGATATGTGCTCACATGTGCATGGACCATCATACTAACACATATAAGTACTCAAGTTATAATTGAGTGAATCCCCCCACCTTTTCTCCCAGCTATTTGCAACACTATTTGGTCCAATGTTTCAGGAAACCAGTTTTTGACTCACCTCACAACATTTGTTATGGTTATGATAAATGGGATCCTCCAAAGTGGAGGGTGAGAAGGTGTGAGGCACTGACCCAGGGTGTTGTCAAGGTCTAAGGACAGTCCTTAGAGTTGAGGCAATTAAACACATTTTTGCCTATAGATAAACCCTCTAAACATGTCATTTACAATTAAGCCATTTGAGTAAGAGAAGAAAAAAAACAACTACTGGACTTTCAGTTTTCCACACGCTTGTGCTCATTTACTTGAAACAGGCACACACATGGAATTAGAAGCAGCAGAAAGATTAATCATCTAAGAACTAGGACACTAGTTCAGAGTGTGGAAGAGACAAGAATCAGTGGAACCCTTGATCCTCTGTCCATCTTCAGATACACATTCTAAATAAATCTTGTTTTGCCCTTGAAATAAAAGTCACATTGTGCCAAACAATACTTGAAAAGATTGATCTTCCTGACTCCTTTTCTTCCCACCAACAATGAGGTGAATGTATGGATTGGAGTGGGGTAGGATTTAAGGAACTGGTAGACAGTATTTGCATTTCAACCATTTAAAGTCATACTTCTTTTTTCATTTAAAATTTGGATTGACATATTTCTTGACTTTTCAGTGGGTGGGAAAGGGAATGGAGGGAGAGTGTCCAGAACTATAAATATTTTTTAATTAAATTCAGTTTTTTTTTAAGTACAAATACAGAATTGTATACTGGGAAGAGTACTGTAATCAAAAATAGTTGAGCCAAGGTCTGAGTCTGGTCTCTGACTTATATTTGCTAGGTGACAACAGACAAGTCATTCAATCTGTCTGCATCTCAATTTTCTTATTTATAAAGAATGGAAAATGATATGAAGAGTTTCTTCCTCACATACTTATTCTGAGAATTAAATGAGATAAGGTACATAAAATGCCATATAAATGTCAAGTATTATCTTAGAATAGCAACGCTTGAAGGGACCTGAGAAAGCTAATTCTTTCACTTTGCAGATGATTAAATGTAGGTCTAGAAAGTTGCTTTTTGAGGTCGTGATCCATGTTAATGTCAGAGCATGTCTCATGAGTCCCAATTGGAGTCTGTTCTACTATCTCCTGCTGCTTCCTCATTGTGATGAAAACAAATATGTTCCTTACTCTTGCCCAGGGGATCGCTCTGTTCTGATTGATGAATGCCTCATCACATGGCCCACTAAATATAGCCAACACAGCCATGCTTCATTTTACACCTAATGCATCTTCTTGCCATCTGCCTGCCATTATGTGTATATCCTCCCTCATCCAACTCTGTTTTCATCTTTTTCCAATTCTGGTACCACAATCAAATCAATACTGCCATTGCTACAATGAGGTGAAAGTACACACCAGCCTACTTCCCTATGACTTTACTCACCTTTCTCCTGAAATTCTAAACTAAAACAATATTATCTCCTCCTATTAGAATGGAAGCTCCTTGAAAGCAGACACTGTCTCATTTTTGCATTTGTATCTCCTACACCATCACTTGGATCACAGTGAAAGCTTAATAAATACTGTTTTTTTAATTTTTATTAATATAACCTAGCTTTCTAGCCTTGTACATTTTTCATGAAATTATCCTAAATATTGTAAAGAATTCTGATAAAATTTTTGTGTGATAGTATAACAAGTGAGATTGATGTGACAGCTTTGGAAAGGAGAGATTTCTTTTGAGAGAGGATCTGCGTGGTGCAAGAAGTTATTGGGTAACAACTCTAGTCATATGAAGAGAGACAAGCTTACAAGCTGCAGATAGGTAAGGGAAGCCAATTTGTTCACATATTCCTGATTTTCATATTGTTTCCTAGAGATTCTGAGGAATCACCTATTGGATGAGTACAAGTCATCTTCATTGGTTAATCCAAGATCTCATCTCACTTCTATTTAAAGAACTCACCACTATGTATTTTCTGGTATATTTTAAGCTATATAACTTTTCTGATTTCCATTTGCTATTTGCTTGGATAAAGAAGTTTACTCACTATTAACTATTTGTAATGGTCTTGTCCTAGAAGTAAAATAAAAAAAAAGTTTTGGGGAGCTCTGAGATGCAAAATTCTAATTCTAAGTCTTCTTCCTTTTTCTCTCCTGTAGTCATACATATTTGCATTTTGTTGAGTGATAATAATGAAGGTATCATTTTGTATAAATTCTTTGAGGGTAGGAACTGACTTTCTTCCTATTAATTGTATCTCTAGCACTTAGCATGGTGCCTGGCATATGGTAGGAACTTAATAAATGTTTATTGGATTGAATGGATTGAATATAACTCTAGTCCAGTTCCTCTCACTAAGAGACTAAACAACAGAGCAACCAGCCTCATGGACCCACTGATTACCTAAATGTTATTCCTCAATGCAAGAAACAGTCTCCCCTTGAAGAGTAGTCTTCAAGGTCTCAGAAATATGTATTGTCTCCTTCTAACCACATTTTAGACAAGCCATGTGGATGTACATATCTTATGGCAAACACTTGCTTTACATAAAGTCTCTCATACTGTCCTCATGGATAAGAAGTGTGGGATGAACATTAACAAATTTGGAACTAGTCAAATGACTAGAGGCAGGGGAGTAGACAACCAAAAGGAAGTCTCTACTGGAGTAACACAGGGATTAGTTTGTCCCTGTTCTATTAAAGATTTTTTTTTTCTCAATGATTTAGATTGTTTATCAGATTTGTATATGTTGCTAAACTGGCTAATACTTTAGAGTCAGAATCTAAAAAGACCTAGATAATCTAGAATATTAATCCAGATAAGACAAAATTGAATGTAAGAGGGATAAATGCATTTTTAATCATTTATCTTGGGTTCCAAAAGCAATGTCAAAGTAAAATGTAAATTTTATAATGTCAGAAGTAAAAGAAGGGAAGTTTGGCTAGATAGAAGTTTACCTAATAAAGTTCTAGTAATCCTGGTGGGCTGCAGGCTCAACATGAGTCAATAGCATGATATGGCAGCCAAAAATGATAACATGTTCTAAATATAATAGCTTTCCATTATATAATATTTCAAGGTTTACAAAATGCTTTATAAACATTATGTTATTAAATCTTCACAATAGGTCTTTGAGTATGAAACTATTATTGACTTATATGTGTACATATTCTACCAATAAAATAGTAATTTCTTGAGGACAGGGACTTTTTTTAATTGTTGTATCCCCAGTGTCTAGCGTAGTAGTTGGCACGTGAAAAGTACTTTGATTTTTATCAGTCAAATGCCTACCTCTAGGTTGACTTATATATGTTTACCAATCAATAAGCATTTATAAGGCACCTACTGTGTGTTAGTCAATGGGAATACAAGGACAGCATATGAAAGAATCCTTACTGTAGTCTAAAGAAGAAGGAACCTAGCAGGGAGCACCATAGCTGTTTACAAGATTGTCCTATAGGAGAAAAATGAGATTTGTTTTCTTGGTCCCAGAAAGCAGTACTAGGATCAATGGCTGAAAGTTGTTGAGAGACAGATTAAGGCTTATTAGAAGGAAAAAACTTCCTAACAATTCTTCAAAACTGAATGGGCTACTTCAGGAGGCAATGGGGTCTCTTTCACTAAGAGTCTTAAGTAAAATATGGATGTTGACTATACATACATACACACATATACATACATATATGCACATTTATATATATGTGTGTATATATATATGTGCATGTATATACACATATGTATATATACTAGATGAATAACTTTAAATGAGAAAGGTCAAAGGAAAAATTCACTTCAATTCTTCTTTTGCTGGTTTTATCTATCAAGGTTTATAGAAGATACTCACGGATCCATGTGTAGAAGTATTGTATTCTAGTTCTGGTCTTGGTGATGATATCTGTTTTCACACATTTTCTAATTCAAATGACCAATTCTTGTTGTCCAGTTTTCTTTTATTTTACTGTCTTTAAATAAAAACTGACATTTATCTAGAGCTTTAAAATTTGTAAAGCCCTATGTTTTTCCACTTAATAGTATTTTATTTTTTTCAATTACATTGAAAGATAGTTTTCAATACTCACTTTTACAAGATTTTGAGTTCCAATTTTTTTTCTCCCTCCCTCCACTCCTCTCTCCTCAAGACAGCATGCAATTTGATATAGGCTATACATGTCCAATCACATTAAGCATATTTCCACATTTGTCATGTTATGAAAGAAAAATCAGAACAAAAAGGGAAAAAAACACAAGAAAGGGGGAAAAAGAGAATTCTTCAATCTACATTCATAGTTCTTTCTCTGGATGTGGACAGTATTTCCCATCACGAGTCCCTTGGAATTTTCTTCGATCATCACATTGTTGAGAAGAGCTAAGTCTATCAAAGTTGGTCATCACACAATGTTGTTGTTACTATGTACAATGTTCTCCTGGTTCTGCTGTAAAGCACTTTAGAAATCTCCCCTTTGAGCTTCACAACAATACTATGGAGAAATTGAGGCACAAAAAGATGTAGTCATAATGACTAGCATGTATTTAGTGCTTTAAGTTTTGCACAAAGCTTTCAAATTATTATCTTATTTAATCCTCACAACAACCCTGGAAAGAAGTTGCTATTACTGTCTCTATTCTAAATATGAGGAAACCAAGGCATGCAAGTTTTGATTTGCCCAGAGTCACACAGCTGGTAAGTACCAGAAGCTAGATTTGAGCTTTGATTTTTCTGATTTGAGAACCAGAGCTTTAGGCACTGAGCCACATATCTACCAAATACAGTGTGACTTGCCCTGGATAATAAAGCTAAGAAACATAATTAGATCCAGGTCTTTTTGATTCCAAGTTCAACTCTCCATCAACTATGATGGCCCTTGATCCTTCTCTTTCCTCACTTTTAGACCAATGTGGCAACAGAGGCAGGAAAAGAGCACTTGATCAGGCTTTAGCAAATGAGACATGCTCTAGGGGATGGGGAAAATGAAAATAGCCATAAAGATATGGGGAAAATCAGGGCTTTGTCCCAGGGTTTTTAGGGCGTGAGATTTAGGGAGGTGCTGACAGCACTTGTAATCCTTCAACAGCATGGAGACAGGTGACCTTTGTACATATTTAGCAAGAATCATTAGTTCAAGTTGGAAGCTTCTAGATTACATATTTTAAGGAAATTACATTGCCTATGAACTCCTGCATGGCCTCAGCCCAAGCTGATCACCTTCCCTTTTCTATAGTTAAGACCTCAATCACAGTACCATCAGCCCAAGTTAAATTGAGGTCACATTTAATGCTGCTTGTCCTAGAAACAAATATTTCTAGTTTAAAGGAGTTCTGATATGCAAAAATCCCAATTCTTCCTCCTTTCCCTATGCCTTAATCATGCATATCTACATTTTGGTGAGGGAAAATAGAAAGTGTTTAATTTTATATTTCTTCTGGGTCAGTAAATAAAAAAGAATCTGCAAAGAATGTTTATTCTTATATGGTCTCTACCCTTTCTGCCTTTCACTGCCATATATTGGCTGATTTGATCATAATTTCTTATTTTTTTTTCTAAGTAGTTCTTAGCAATGATCTAAAACTATTATCTTCATCCAGATAATCTCTAAATTCCTAGGATCTTCTTAGCATTAATCAGGGGGAAAATACATGATATTTTGTAGAAGAGTAGGCTGTAATGTAGAAGAATGGGAGTGGACAGAAGAGATGTGTATTGGCTTAGATAAAAAGTAAGATATAGGTGAAGAAATGTCATAGAGAACAAAAATAGTTGAGTATTTAACAATAATCTAGTTTCACTATTATGTGCAATTTCAGGTTCTCTCCATCAAACTGCATGTGTCCCACACAAAGCACTCTATTTCATTGTGTGATCTGGAAATTCTAGTGGGCCATTCATTTGCTAGGATCAGTAAAGAAAATTCTATGATATTAATCCATAATTTAGACAATGGCCAAGGTGATGGGAATAAAATGCAATGTGCAATTAATCCATTTTTTTATAATGTCCCTGTCATTTCTAGTCCATCTGGGATGCCATATGGACTGGTTTATTGCTTGGATGAAGTTTACAAATGTGAATTAATAATTTTTATATACTTCAGCTGAGTCAAATTAAGTTGGATCTAATGCAATGCAGACTGTGGAGATCATTGTTTTATTGAGATGATGAGGATTTATTTATTGCAGAGAAAAATTCCAAGTAAGTATATTCCAATAAATCTATAAATGCCCAAAAGATGACATTTCACTGGAAGATGGTCTTATCTTGCACCATAAATCATACCTCACATGATTCTCTGTTTTTCAACTCTCTGCCATATGTGCTATTTATTTTTGAGTATCATTGAGAACTATAGTTTTCTGTGTTTATAACACATCCCTCTACTAGACTGTAAGTTCCATGAAGAAAGTACCATGTTGCCTCATTTAAATGTGTAAGTAGGTCCTGGTGCTTCACATAGTGTTCTATACATAGGCATTTTATAAATATTTATTGCATAAATACACAAACTGACCATTTATTGGTAATCAATTGAGTTTGCCTGATCAGTAGCCAAGGATCATTGAGCCATATGTCACATTTTGAATACATATTGAAAAGGAATAATGCAGCATAGTCATTGGATTTCTAATTCTCAAAAAGATATGATTAATAGTTAGAATCCATATTGTTGCACATCAGGAATTTGCTCTTGGCTTAGCTTTCCATTTCAATAATAATGACTTACAGTGCATCTGTGGATAAGCTCAGAAGAACTAAATAGTACTTGAATTTAAGGAGAAAGGAACATGAAAAGTGGAAGATGCTAAACAAAAAGGACAGAGAACCACCTATTCTTGAAGAAAAAATAAAGTCTCTATTAACATAGACTGCTCACTAAAGCAGTCAAGAGATGAGAGGTTCTTTAAATGTGGCTACCAGATGTTATCAAATAGTGGTAGATCTCTGCTGACTCAACACAGTCTGGTTTATTTTCTGGCATTTAAGACCAAGATTATAAATGTAAATTAGGAAATCACTTGGAGCATGCCAGAGATTTTTGAACACACATATGAATTGGAAAAATCCAGTAGAAATAAGTCATTAGCATAGGTGGAGAGTGGTTGAAATTGAATTTTATAATATTTCCATATACTCGTAGGATGTTAAAGTTTGAAAATAACAAGATATCTCCACATATTCTGTCTTCAAAATTAGTTCTACTAGAGAAAAAGAAGTTGCTAACTTAAAAAAAAAAGATCTGGTTGATTTTTTTCCCTTCCCAGCTATCTAATTCACCTTTTTTAAGATAGACTGGGATTTGGTGGGTCATGCCCAGGTGGTAGAGTACAGGCCAAGATGTAGCTGATCTCTCCTAATATTACCCTCCAAATAACTTTAAAGTAATATCCCATCAAATTTTTAAATGACAGAGCCAACAAAATGTCAGAGAGAGATGTTTCTCAACCCAATGACAACTTGGGAGGTCCACAGGTCCACTGGGATGAGGACAGACCTGCAGCAGTAGGATTACCAGTGATGAGCTTAGAGGTGCTTACAGCAGCAGCAGCAGCTTCAGAAAGTCCCAGTCCAGAGGTGGTAAAGAGGTTGGACAACTAATCAGAAAGAGGTTACAGTAGACCATTTGCTGGTACTGGATGCAGCTGGCACTAATTGAGAACTCTATTGCCCATAAGCAGATCTAGCTCCAGGATGGAAAAGAGAGCTTGTGATTGGTTGCAAGGGAGCAAGGGTCCTGGCCATAGTTCTAGAGACAAGAAGAGAACTGGTGATTGAAGCTTCAGAGAAACAGAATCCCTTCCCAGATTAAAGACCAGAGTTCAACAGGATTACAGTAACTACATCTCTTCCAGGTATAACATCATATTGAAAGTACCAAAAACTTTCAGATTCCCCTAAAACTTGCTTTGAAAACAACAGCATCAAAAATCCTGAAACTGGACACAGTGTCTCCTCAACCTCCAGGTGAGCAGAGCCCAACTTTAACATAAAATTCAAAGTGAAGAAATGGGATGGGAAAATGCGTAAGCAACAACAACAGCAAAATAACTTGACCATGTAAACTACTACAGTGGCAGGAAAGATTAAGACATAAATGAAGAAGGAGGAGGAGAAGGAGGAGGAGGAGAAATCAATGTGAAAATTGCTACAAGTAAAGCCTCAAAGAAAAGTGCTAATTAGACTCAAGGTGAGCAAGAATTTCTGAAAGAATTAAAGAAAGATATGAGTAGCAAAGGGAAAATAGGAGAGGAAATGAGACTGATGCAAGGAAATTGTGAAAAGAGAATTTACAGCTTGGTAAAAGAGGCACAAATAAATAATGAAGAAAATAACATCTTAAAAAACAAAATTGGCCTAATGGTGAAAGAGGCACAAAATATTGCTAAAGAAAAGAAGTTCTCAAAAAACAAAATTGGCTAAATAGAAACAAGAGGTAGAAAAATGTCACTGAAGAAAAGAATTCCTTAAAAATCAGAATTGGCAAGGAGTGGAGCCAAGAATGCACATGAACTCTTCACAAATTCATCTCCAAGAAACTATAAAATAATGACTTAAAACAAATTCTGGAGCAACAGAACCAACAAAACTTCCAACACAAGATGACTTAGAAAGTCAGCAGGAAAGGTCTGTCTCACTAGGGTAAAAAAGGAGCACCGTCCAGCACAGGTGGTGTCTGGGAAAGGCAGGAGCAAGCCACACTCCAGCAAGTTAGGTATGAGGCACTGAGCCCAGAGCAGCAGGCTAGTGGAAGGGCTGCATACCTCTGGCACAAGAAGCATGGAAGAGTGCCTAATTTACCCCAGAAGCAGAGCCCAACTTTAAAAGTCATGAAATATGGTGGGGAAATGAGCAAAAAACAACAAAAACAACAAAAAGAAGCTGGCCACAGAAAAGTTACTATGGTGGCAGATACGAGCCAAACACAAAATCATAAGAGAAAAAAATGTCAAAACACCTACAAGATACAAAACAAAGTGTGAATTGGTCTCAGGCCCCCCAAAAAAGAACTACTGGAAAATCTCAAGAAGGATTTATTTTATTTTTATTTATGTTTTGTTTATTTATTTTATTTCTATTATTAATTTATTATTTATTTAGTTATTTTATTTTATTTATTTATAAATTTATTTATTTTTAGTTTTCAACATTCACTCCCATAAGATTTTGAGTTTTAAATTTTCTCCCCTTCTCCATGATGGAATATAATCTGATATAGGCTCTACTTATACAGTCATATTAAGCACATTTTCACGTTAGTCATGATGTATAGAAGAATTAGAACAAATGGGAGGAACCATGAGAAAGAAGAAATAAAACAACAAAAGAAAAGAGAACAAAAAGTATGCTTCCATCTGCATTCAGACTCCATGGTTCTTTTTCTGGATGTAGATAACATTTTCTATCACGAGTCTTTTGGAGTTGTCTTAGATCCTTGCATTGCTGAGAAGAGCTAAGTTTATCAAAGTCAGTCATAAGAAGGATTTTAAATATCAAATAAGGGAGGTAAAATAAAAATTGGCAAGAGAAATGAGAGTGAGGAAAGACAATCATGAAAAAAGAGTCAACAATTTGGTAAAGGAAGCACAAAAATGAAAAAAAAAAGACATATGAAAATGCCTGAAGAAAATAACTTCTTAAAAAGTAGAATTGGCCAAATGGAAAAGGAGACACAAAAACTAACTGAAGAAAATAATTCCTTAAAAATTAGAACTGGGCACATGGAAGCTAATGACTCTGTGAAACATAAAGAAACAATAAAAAAAAATAAATGGAAGAAAATGTGAAATATCTCATTTGGAAAACAACTGACCTGGAAAATGGATCAAAAAGAGATAATTTAAGAAATTTTAGTCTACCTGGAAGCAATGTTAAAAAAAAAAAGTGTGGACATCATATTTCAAGAAATTGTCAAGGAAAACTGCCCTGATATACTAGAACCAGAGGGTAAAATAAGAATTGAAATTATCTACTAAACATCTCTTGAAAGAGATCCAAAAATGGAAACTCCCAGGAATATTATAGACAAATTCCAGAACTTTCAGGTCAATGAGAACATACTGCAAGCAGCCAGAAAGAAACAATTCAAATATCACGGAGCCACAGGATTTAGCAGCTTCTACATTAAAGAATATGAGAGCTTGAAATATAATATTCTGGAAGGCAAAGGAGCTAGGATAACAAAAAAAAAAAAGAATCACCTACCTGGCAAAACAGACTATAATCCTTCAGGAGGGGGAGGGGAATTGATATTCAATGAAATAAAAGACTTTCAAGAATTGCTGATTAGAAGAACCAAGCTGGGGGCAGCTATGTGGTGCAGTGGATAGACCACCGGCCCTGAAGTCAGGAGGACATGAGTTCAAATCAGCCCTCAGACAAACACTTGACACTTACCAGCTGTGTGACCCTGGGCAAGTCACTTCACCCCAATTGCCTAAAAAAAAAAAAAAAAAAAGAACAGAGCTGACCAGAAAACTTGATTTTCAAATACAACACTCAACAGAAGCATAAAAAGGTAAACAGAAAGAGAAAACATAAGGGACTCAATAAGTTAAACTGTTGGCATCCCTACATGGGAAGATAATATTTGTAACTCTTAAGAATTTTTTCACTATTAGGGTAATTAGAAGAAGTATATATACATAGACAGAGGGTATAGATATAAGTTGACTTTGATAGGATGATAACCAAAAAAAATAAGAGAGTAAGAAAGAGAATCACACTGGGAAAAGAGGGAAGGGAGAGGCAGAATGGAGTAAATTATCTCACATGAAGAGACATGAAATACCTAGGCTGCTCAAGGAAAATATTTGGAAGGGGCATCACTTGAACCTTATTCTCATTATATTTAGCTCAAAGATGGAATAACATACACATTCAGATGGGTATAGAAATCTTTCTTACCCTATAGGGAAGTAAGAGGCAAGAGGCATAATAAAAGTCGAGGGACTGAGAGAAGGGAAGGTGGATTGGGGCAGGTGGTGGTCAGAAGCAAAAAAATGTTGAAAAGGGATAGGGTGAAAGGAGAGCAAGAGAGACAGAGAGACAGACAGAGAGAGAAAAGTATAAATGGATAGGTTGGAGAGAAATTCACAGTTAGTATTCATAACTGTGAATGTGAATGAGATGAACTCATCCATAAAATGAAAGTAGATAGCAAAGTGGGTTAAAAAACAGAATCCTACAATATCTTGTTTATAAGAAAAACATTTGAAGCACAGAGATCCACAAAGAGTAAAGGTAAAGAGCTGGAGGAAAATCTATTATGCTTCAGCTGAAGAAAAAAAAAAAGCATGGGTAGCAATCATAATCTTCAACAAAGCAATAGCAAAAATAGATCTAATTAAAAGAGATAAAGAAGGAAACTCCATCTTGCTAAAAAAAATACCATAGAAAATGAAATAATAGCAATACTTAACATAAATGCATCAAATAGTAAAGCATCCCAGATTTTCAAAGGAAAAGTTAAATGAGTTTTGGAGGAAATGGTAAAACAATACTAGTAAGGAACCACAACTTTCCTCTCTCAGAACTAGATAAATCTAACCAAAAAATAAACAAGAAAGGAATTAAGGAGGTGAATAAAATTTTAGAAAACTTAGATATGATAAAATTGAATGGGGATAGAAAACAATATACCTTTTTTATCTCAGTGTTATGTGGCACCTACACAAAAATTGACCATGTGTTAGGGCATAATAATCTTAAAATCAAATGTAGAAAGGCAGAAATATTAAATACATCCTTTTCAGATCATAATGCAATAAAAATTGCATTAAATAAAGGGCCATGGAAAGATAGATTAAAAATTGATTGAAAAATAAATAATATAATCCTAAAGCATGAGGGGATCAGAGAACAAATCATAGAAACAATTAATAATTTCATCAAAGAGAGTGACCAAAATGAGGCAACATACCAAAAGTTATGGAATACAGCCAAAGTCGTATTTAGGGGGAAATTTATATCTCTAAATGCTTACATTAATGAAATAGAGAAAGAACAGATCAAAAATTGGGCATGCAACTAAAAGACTAGAAAAGGAAGAAATTTAAAATCCCCAATTAAACACCAAATTGGAAATCCTGAAAATCAAAACAAAGATTAGTAAAAATGAAAGTAAGAAAACAACTGAATTAATACATAAAACTAAAAGATGGTTTTGTGGGAAAAAACAATAAAATAGATAAACCACATAAATCTATAATCATTAAAAAAATCTGGTATTGACTAAGAAAAACAGTGAAAGACTTGACTGCTTTGGTCAGTACAATGATAAGAGACAATTCTAAAGGACTCCCGATGAAAAAAATGCTATACACCTCCAAAGAGAGAACAGATGAATTCTATATGCAAATTGAAATGTAATTTTCCATTGTTGTTTTTTTGTTTTCTTTTTTTTTACAATGTAGCTAATATGGAAACATGTTTCATGTTATTTCACATGTATAATTGATATATTATCTGTCTTCTCAGTGAGTGGAGGAGGAGTGATAGGAAGAGATAGAAACTGGAACTCAAAATTTAAAAGGGAAAGAATGTTATAAATAAATAAAATTTTCTAAATTTTCTAAAAAATGATTGATTTTGTTTTGAGGACAGCACTGGCATAGTAGATAGAGCACCACTACTGGAACCAAGGAATCCTGAGTTCAAGTCCTTCTTCAGATACTCAACATCCATGTGAACAACTTAAATAACCTCTTTAGACCTCCATTTTATCTTATATAAAGGCATGATAATAACGTGTTTACCAGATTATATAATTAAAAAGTTGTAAAGCTCAGATGAGACAATATTTCTAAAGCTTTTTTTAAATGTTAAAGCATTATCCAAATGTATCTATTATTATTATTATTATCTTACTAGGTTGCTTTAGGGATCAAATGGTATAATTTACACAAAGAATTTTACCTACCATAAAGTTGTTGTCTTTATAGTAACCATAAAAGAGCACTGTCTTTGGATTCAAAGGATCTAGGTTCATATCTTGCTTCTCTAATTTTCTACTACTGTGACCCTCACTTCATCATGTAACCTCTCTAGGCCCCAGTTTCCATATCTGTTAAAATGTGTAGTTTGGAGACAAGACATTTGCTTATAGTCATATTGATAAGTAGTATCAAAGGAAAGATTTGAACCAAGGTCAAACTGACAATAATGCTACCAACTCTAACTCCTATGCCACTATTGACCCTCAGTAGTTTAATGAATCAGTAGTAATAGAAGTCCCTTCTAGCTGCAAATCTATGATCTTATGATTTAAATACCATAATTAACAAAGCCTCTGGAAATGAAATTCCCCTTAACTTATTGAGTCTTTGCTTGGAATGAGTGAAAAGAAGTGTACCATGGGGAAAAAAATAGATACTATGTTGCAAAATCTCCCTGTATTGATTGTGTGTGGTTTTCCTTTGTTCTTGAAGAGGGCCCTGACATCAACGAAATGAAGACAAGACCTGCAATTCAATTTGATTTGCGTGAGGGAGGGCTGTGCAAAGTCGCCAGCCTCGTTTTCTCCTCCAGAACCATCTGGGTCCAGTGACCAGATATCTATCAGAATGACTGAAGATGGTTCAAGATGCAGTGGGAGAACTTGGCCTTTTTAAGTTATTGGTATTGGCAAGCCAGAGACGAAACTCATATCTTGAAACTCATCATCCAATCTTGGACAAACCGCAACTTGTCTGTGTCTGTCACCTCATCTTCATGTAACATGGCACTAAAAACAACATTCCTTGACAAACAGAAGTTTTCAGTATCCTCCTACCCAAGGCCCTAGGTGCTATGAAACTGTAATGAGATGTCCTCCTCCTAGTCCTGTAGGAGAAGGAAGGACTGAAATTTCTTGAAGCTAGAAGTATACATGCAAGATAAGAGGTAGTTGTCAAGAATTCCAAGAGTAGAAGTGGTGGGACTAGAGAGATAAGGAAAGAAGAGAAAAGACCAGTGAATTTTCTGTGTGCTCAGCATTGCTGCAATTGCCCCTGTCCCAGCCAGGGGTAAGATTATAGGAAAATACAGCTAGAGCTGAATGATGTAAGATCACCTAGAGTCAATGTAGATTGTTAGTGGCTGTCTCTGTTACCAAGAATAAAACTTATGAAACTCATATACTGATCCCTAATCTCATTATGGTTTCTTTGCTGATACTAATCTCCAATTCTAATTTCTTTGAGCTTTCTGTATTTGTCATGTGTTTTCAAAAGAAAGCAGTCTCTTTAAGATATCATTCAGTGTGTGTGTGTGTGTGTGTGTGTGTGTATGTGTGTGTATTTTCAAGTGAATAAAAAACCATGAAAAGGAACACTATCATCACCCAAGTATTCAGAAGAAAGATTTTTCTAATCATTGGGATTTTTTTCCTCTTTGGAGGATTGAGCTGGGAGATTTTATTGATCTCTGTTATAGCTCTTTAAAATCAGGAAAGGGCAAGTGATTCTGGACAGTCTTGGGCAGTATAAGCTAAAAGTTTTGTAATGGGAAGAATTTGGTGAGTGATCAGGTGTCAGTCCTTTCTCAGGCAAAGGCCCCAGGCAACTTCTGTTGCATCTCCCTTGGGAGGTTTCTTGCCCTCACACCACAGTGGCAGAGTGAGGGAGCTTCAGGATAATGACCAGAGGGAGTTATGTTCACTAGGACACAAAAAAGGTGGAATTGAGGAAGAATTACTTTACCTAAATGAAGGTTGGGGCCAAAGGAAAATGATGACTAGTTTTCTGCCAACACTTCCTACCCACAATTACTATTAGATACAAAAAGAAGGGGTTGTAAAGACCTCTGAGGTCCATTCAAGGTCCAAATCTATGATCCTATAATATTCTATATCACATAGATTTCTTATAACATAACCTAAAATGTAAAATAAGTTGCTGAAGCCTGATAGGGTGGGAATAATGACAGCACTATCAGAGTTCACATTTAATTTTGGGAAGAAATGAAGCAATCATAGGTTACTGAACAATTAACAAAAAGTAAGCACATTGCTCTAACATAGTAAGGATACATAAGAAAGATTGGTAGATAAAATTCCCTTGACTGTTTAGGGAAATGCATCTTGTAAAGAGTAAGGAAGACATGGTGACTTACATGATCCATATCTCATTTCCCATTTTAGTGGCCTTTTCAGTTGTACCACCCTGCTTCTCATGCCTCTCTATTATTGTCCTAAAAGAAGGAATTCAGATCACGCTTATCATATTTTGTCTTTTTATTCATAGGGCAAAAATAAATGTCCAACTGAGAGAAAAGGAGATGATGGTTCTCTTTATATCCACCTTCATAATGCATTTCTGAGAGAGATAAGTGTTACATCTTAGTCATAGAGAATGGGCAGGTATCAGGGGACAACGAGAGACCAGATATCATGCTTTTCTAAAAGGAAAAAAGCCACATTCAGCTGGAAGGCAGTAGAACACTAATGCAGTGTCAAAGTGTTCCACAACTAAGGCATCATAAAGCAAAATAAGAATTTATGAGACTGCCCCTTTCGCACTGGCCTGATATAAGTCCAAATACTTTCCTAGATATGCAAAATTACCACTCACACACAAGGCAATGCTGCATTCCTTCCATGGAGCAGAAAAGAAAGAATCATTATGAATAATGTGGCTTTTTTTTTAAAGAAACTGTTCTTCTAGTACATCAATTCAATAGTCTTAACAATATTTGTTTAAATAGCACTTGGTCTTCCTACCTCCAAGATCTCTCCTCTCCACCCAGCTATCAAAGTGATATTCTTTTTTTTATTTATTTGTTAATTAATTTATTTTGATTTATTGACAATCACTTCCATAAACTTTTGAGTTTTAAATTTTTCTCCCCTTCCCTATTTACTTGCCTCCCCAAGATGGCATGTAATCTGATATAGGGTATACATATACATTCCTATTAAACATATTTTCCCATTAGTGATGTTGTAAGTAAGAATTAGAACTAATAGGAGGAACCACCGGAAAAAAGAAACAAAACACAACAGAAGAAAAGAAATAGGAAATAGTATTCTTCGATCTGCGTTCAAATCCATAGTTCTTTCTTTGGATGTGGATAGCATTTTCCACCATGAGGCCTTTGGAGATGTCTTAGATCCTTGTATGACTGAGAAGGGTTAAGTCTATCAATATTAGTCATCACACAATGTGACTGTTACTGTATACGTTATCCTAGTTCTGCTCACGTCACTCAGCATCAGGCCATACAAGTCTTTCCAGATTTTTCTGAAGTTCATCGTTTCTTATAGCACAAAATTATTCCATTACATTCATATACCACAATTTGTTCAGCCACCCCCCAATTTATTGGCATCCTCTCAATTTCCAATTCTCAAAGTGATATTCTTAAAGTGCAGTTCTGACCAGGTCATTCCCCAATTCAATAAATTCCCTAGTACTCCAAAAGTCAAATTCATCTAAAGACTTTCACTATCTGGCACATACCAACCTTTCAATGGTTAGTACATATTATTTCCCTTCATGAATTCTGTATTCCAGTCCAATTAGCCTTCTTATTGTTCTTCACAAATAATATTCCACACACAACCCATCTATGTTTGTTGTACAGGCTAATTTCTCCACCTCCAGTTCTGCAGTTCATTTCCTATTCACTCTTGCCTCTTAGAATCTCTAATTTCTTTCAAAGCTCATATCAAAGACTAACTTCTACATGAATTCTTTTCTGATCCCCTCAGGCACTAGTGTTTCAACCCTCCAAAAATAAATCATTATACACGTATGTATTTATTACATGCATATTTTGTACATACTTATATACGTACATAATATCTCCCCTCATGATATAAGCATCTTGAGTGCAGGGACAATTTATTTTTTTTTATAGCCTTTGTGACATGATTTTGTGACAAAAGGCTTTGTGACATGATTTTTTTTTAGTTATTAGGCATTTGTAGGTCAGGAATATGCAAATATTACATATATACATACATACATACATACATGTGTGTATATGTATGTAAAATGAGGTTCAGAGATAACCATGGTCACAGAGAAAATAAATTTCAGAAGTATGTTTTGTATCCATGTCTTCCAGAATCTAGGTCATTAAAAGTAAACATCCCAGTACAGACTGAAGAGCTATAGTTTTGAGTGAGCATAGTTCTATAGGTCCATAGTGCCTACAAATGAGAATGTACCTTACAACACTATGGCTACCCATATATGTATTCCCAAATGACTGTGATCTCTACGAGATCAGAAAATATGTATTTTCTAAAAATTTGTATCTTGCTCAGAACTTAACCCAGGGCTACTCATAGAAGTAACTTAATACATATTATAAATATAACATTGAATTTATTATATATTAGCTAGGTGGCATATTGGATAGTGTTAAACCTGAAGTCAGGAAGACCTAAATTCAAATCTGGTCTAAAATACATAATGAATATATGGCCTTTGGTAAGCCTTTTATCCTTTGACTGACTCACTTTTTTTTCATTTGTTAAGTGGGATAATAGCACGTTCCTTCCAATGATGTTGTAAGGATAAAATAAGATACTATCTGTAAAGTGGAGATAGCTAGGTGGTGTAGTGGATAGAGTGCTGGGCCCAGAGTCAGGAAGACCCCTCTTCCTGAAGTCAAATCTGACCTCAGATACTTAGTAGCTCTGTTACCCTGGGCAAGTCACTTAACTCTGTTTGCCTCAGTTTCCTCACCTGTATAATGAGATGGAAATTGCAAATCACTCTTTTCTTTGCCAAGAAAAATCCCAAAAGGTGTCATGAAGAGTCAGACACAACTGAAAAATGACTAAACAGCAATTTACAAAGTGCTTTGCAAACCTTGAAGTGGCTTATATAGTGTTCACTATTACTACTGCTGCTGCTATCAGTATCATCATTATTGTAATATTTTCTCTTGGGATGATTTGACTGAGCAAGCTATCACACAAAGCACTGTGCTAGTCCATTTTTATCCTCAATTGTATTTTTGCAGTTTTTTTGAAGCAATATTATAAGCAATTATATTGCATTCTTTATTACATTTTACAAATGATTTTACACTTTAAACAGGTAATGTATTTAGCTTCTCTGCCTCTTTCCTTGGCAAGGTTGAATGTTTTTAGCTTCTTTGGTCTCCTCCATGTGGTTACTCTTCTATATCTGCTAAATTCTAACAAATGGTGATAGCAAACACTAATATATTTGCTTTGATCATTTTCATTTTTTTAAAGCAAGGTATCCTGCTATTTGGGTAAAACTTCTTTGTCTATTTGGTGTCTTTGATAATAAGATTGTCAATATAAATATGATTAAGTTTCAGTATAAATGCCAGATTAAGTGTCAACTTAGTCATAATTTGACAGATATCATGTGTTAAGAATGATAACTCGTTTATACATTGTAGAGACTCCAAAAGCTATATGATATTTAGCTTTTTTGCCCCCTTGTTTGATATCCCAATAGGTAATCATTGCTTTGCAAACAGAGAGGCTACAGGGACCATGTTATATTTTGTCTATTTCATGGCCACTGTGACAAAAAAAAAAAAAAAGATGATCAACCTTATGGTGGTGAGATTTCTTGTACTTACTTAGCATTCTATCATTGAGTTTATAAGAGAAGACATTTCTTGTAAAGAGAGCCTGCCAGAGCTTAATTCTATTTACATAGTCTTTGGAAAATGAGGGTCATACTCACACCACAGTGAACTTTTCAAATATGAATTTTGTTGAGGACTACTCAAATAAAATTAAAGTAGAATTATAGAATATTAGCTCTAGAATGAATTTTGGAAAGTATTTCATCCAAATCCTTCATTTTGTGGATAAGAAAAAAAGCCCAACAAGGCACTGTAACTTGTCCAATATCACACAATTTATTGCTGACAAATGTTATCCTTCTTTCTTTCCTTCCTTCTTTCCTCCCTCCCTTCCTTCCTTCCTTCCATTGCTCCTTCCTTTTTTGGTCCATTTCTCTAACCAAATAATTTTATAAATTTGATTCTGAACTCTTGCCACATGGTCCTTTCCAAGGTCAAGAAAAAGAGATTGGGAGTTTCTCAGTCACTTTTCATTTCTTTTCATTATTTCTGGGACATTGTTTTAATTTTAGGTTCGTCAAGCAAGGCTGGTCATCTTAATTCTTCAAACTTTACAAAAAAAAATTCTAATGAATGATCTTGCATTTGAATCATTTGTAAAACCCCCATAGCACTACAATTGATCATGTGCCTTATAAATATGCATTGAAATAAGAATTGTGATTTACAGTTAATGAACTCTCTCTGTGTGTGGTTTCCAGTATGTTCCTATGGTTCAAGGAGTATGAAAGGTCAGGACTGCTGAGTTGTATTTTTGATTTGCTGTGTGACTTTGCCTAAGTCCTTAATATTTTCATGTTCTCAGAAAAATGTGCTGTGTGACAATCCCAAGGAGAGCATGAAAAATGAGGTTGTCAGGCCATAGTCAGTAAATATATTTATTCTCTTGGGAAAGAGGTTGAAAGGACCAGGTAAATGGGCACCTACATTTTGGTGCTTTGTGTGCCTTAGATCCCCTACAATGGGTTACAAACAGGTTGGGAAGGTCATTTTTCACAATTTTTTTTTATTTTCTATTGGGTATATTAAAAAATCAAGTATCATTAAAAATTATGAAAACTGAATAAATAGAAGTTAAGAGCTGAAGAAGTTGAAATGCTCTTGAAGGAGAACATCCAGAGAAGTTAGTTGCCTTCTGATGCCATCATCTTCACATTGGGATAATTTTTAGGGAATAAATTCAGAGGAACCATGTTGTGATGAGTAAGCAAAATTGATATTTGGAAGTAATGAAGTGCTAGCAATTTCTTAATGGTGTCCTTTAGTGATCAGTAGTCTCATCTATAGTTCTTCACTTTTTATTGGTAGATGGGACAAAAAATGTATTATCAGTTTATTGTCCACTATGCACAGGAATATAGTCTCCAAACTGCTTCTCATAGAATGCCTTTACTTTTCAATGATCTAAGAAGGCAAGAAGAAGTACAAGAGATACTAAACTCAATTCAGGCAGTTATAGTGTCTTATATAACCTCTGTATCATCTCCAGTATCTGGAAAATGTCCTGGATATAATAGGTATTTGATAACTCTCTGCTAAAAAAAAAAAGAAACAATTATTAAATGAATGAGTGACTTTCAGTTCAACAAGCACTTATTGTATATCTAATATATCCAAGGTTTTGTGATAGGTGATGAAATAAACACTGCCCTTGACATTTGCTGTGTGACAAATGAATCATTGTTTAAAAAAAAATGTGACAGGGTGAAAGGTATTTACCAGTGGCAAGAATATTCTGCAAATATAGCTTTTGGGGTTATAATTATACATATATACATACATATGTGTGTGTGTGTGTATATATATATAGTATATATTATATGTGTGTATGTGTGTGTATGTATATATATATTATATGTATGTGTGTTTATGTGTATATATATATATATATACACACACATATATGTGTGTATGTGTGTTCTGAAAGACAATATTTCATCAAATGGGCAAAATCTGGAGTTACAGCATTAATCTCAGTACTAACCTCTTTGCATAACCATATGTAATTTTGTTTGATTAAAAAAATTATTTACTGGTATCATTTTATTAAAATTATTTGGAAAATTAAATATATATTATATATATAAACTCATCATGAACATAAGGTACATATAAAAATTAAAACAATAAAATGAGTGAACAATTGTTGTGATATACTGGAAGCATGAGAAGCCATTTTCAGTGGTGGCAGGGATAATGGAAGTTGTTATGGAGAAGGAAAGGAGAGAAAGGGAAGGGAAGGGAAGGAAAAGGAAAGGAACTTCAAGACTCAAATGGGTGGGGTAGGGAAGAGTCCATTTTATGAATGGGAAGAAGATGTTGGTCTACCTCTAGTTTCTGCCAAACTTTTCCAGTTTTCCCAGCAGTTTTTGTGAAATAGTAAGATCTTGTCCCAAAAGCTTAGAGTTATGCATTTATCAAACACTGTGTTACTATGGTCATTTCCTACCGTATATTGTGTACCTAATCTATTCCACTGATCCACTACTATTTATTAGTCAGTACCAGATTTTTTTTGTTGATTGCCACTTTGTAATACAGTTTCAGATCTAGTATGGCTGGGTCATATCCCTTTATATTTTGTTTCATTGATCCCTTGATATTCTTGACCTTATTTTTTTTCCAGATGAATTTTATAACTTTTTCTAGGTCTGTGAAATAGTTTTTGGTAGTTTGATTGGTATAGCGCTGAATAAATAAATTAATTTAGATTTAATTGTCATTTTTATTATGTTGGCTTGGCCTACCCATGAGCAATTAATATTTCTCCAATTATTTAGATAGGATTTTATTTGTGTGAAAAGTGTTTTGTAATTATGCTCATATGGTCACTGGGTTTGCCTTGGCAGGTAGAATCCTAGGTATTTATATTGTCTGCAGTTGCTTTAATTGGAATTTCACTACCTCTTGCTGCTGGACTTTGTTGGTAATATATAGAAATGCTAATGATTTATTTTTTATCCTGCAGCTTTGCTAAAAATGCCAATTGTTTCAAATAGTTATTAGTTGATTTTCTAGGATTCTATAACAATATTATCATATCTGCAAAGAGTGATAGTTTTGTTCCTGCACTGACTATTCTAATTCCTTCAATTTCTTTATTTTCTTTTATTACTGTAGTTAGCATTTCTAGTAGTAAACAATAATGGTGATAATAGACATCCTTAATTCACCCATGATCTTCTTGGAAAGGCTTCTAACTTATCCACATTACAGATAATGCCTGTTGATGGTTTTAGAGAGATACTACTTATCATTTTAAGGAAAGTTCTATTTATTCCTCTGCTTTCTAGTGTTTTTAATCAGAATGAGTGTTGTATTTTGGAAAAAGTTTTTTTCTGTATCTGAGATGAGCATATGATTTTTGTTGGTTTTGTTATTGATATGGCCAATTATACTGACAGTTTTCCTAATATTGAACAAGTCCTCCATTTCTGGTACAAACCCCACCTGGTGATAGTGTATAATCTTTGTGATACATCACTGTAATCTACTTGGTAGTATTTTATTTATTTAGTATCCATTATGGTAATTGGTATAAGTTTTCTTTCTCTATTTCTCCTTTGTTTAGGTATCAGTACCATATTTGTGTCATAAAAGATATTTGGTAGAACTCCTTTGTCTATTTCCCCTAAATGTATGTAGTGTTGGAATTAGCTGTTTTTAAATATTTGGCAGTATTCCCTTGTAAATCCATCAGGACCCAGGGATTTTTTTCTTAGGGATTTATACCCCTCCCTTCCTACTTACCTGTAGGGTAAAATAGATTTCTATATCCAAGTAAGTGTTTATGTTATTCCTCCATTTAGGTCAATTCTGATGACAGAAATATTTGAACATTGCCCACCACCACCCATCTCCTCCACTGTAAAAGTTCTTCTGTGTTTCTTTTATGTGAGATAATTTACGCCAATCTACCTCTTCCTTTCCTCTTCTCATAGTGAATCCCTTTCTTATCCTGTAATTTTATTTTTTTAAATGATTCTGTTCCAATCAACTCACTCTCATGCTTTCTATGTACATACTCCTTCTAACTGCCCAGATAATGATAAAATTCTTAAGTTACCAGTATCAGTTTCCCATGTATGAATGCAAATAATTTAGTCTTACTGAATCCTTATGATTTCTTTTTTTTTCCTTTTTACCTGTTTATGCTTCTCTTGAGTTTATATTTGAGTGTAAAATTTTCTCTTCAGCTCTTGTCATTTTATCAGGGATGCTTGAAAGTTTTCTGCTTCATTAAATATACATTTTCCCCTGATTAAATGATTCTTGGTTGTAATCCTACTTCTTTTGCCCTCCAGAATACCATATTTCAGCTCCTCTGATCCTTTAATGTAGCTGCTAAATCATGTGTGATCCTAACTGTGACTCCATGGTATTTCAATAGTATTTTTTTCCTGGTTGCTTGCAGTATTATCTCTTTGGCCTGAGATCTCAGTAATTAGGGTATAATATTCTTGGGAATTTTCATTTTGGGATCTCTTTTAGGAGACAATCAGTGAATTCTTTCAATTTCTGTTTCATCCTTTGGTTCTAGCATATCAGGGAAGTTTTCCCTGATAATTTCATGAAATAGACTATGTAGGTCCTTTTTCAATTTTTTTTTTGATCATGGCTTTTAGGTAGTCAAATAAATCTTAAATTATCTCTCAATCTTTTTTACAAGTCAGTTGTTTTTCCAGTGAGGTATTTTACATTTTTTTCTATTTTTCATTCTTTTGATTTTTTTTTATCATTTTTTTATGTCTCATGGAGTCATTAACAACCACTTTTCTAATTCTCATTTTTAAAGAATTATTTTCTTCAGTGAGCTTTTGTACCTCCTTTTCTATTTGTTCATTTCTAATTGTAAGGAATTCTTCTCTTCAGTGGATTTTTATGTCTCTTTTACCATTTGACCTCTTCTTTTTTTTAATGTTATTTACTTCAGCATTTTATGCCTCTTTTACCAAACTGTTGACCCCTTTTATTTATTTATTTTGGGGGGGAGCAATTGGGGTTAAGTGACTTGCCCAGGGTCACACAGCTAGTATGTGTCAAGTGTTTGGTCTGAGGCCAGATTTGAACTTTGGTCTTCCTGACCTCAGGGCCAGTGATCTATCCACTGTGCCACCTAGCTGCCCTGACTCCTTTTATTTATTATTTTCTTAACATCACTCTCATTTCTTTTCCCATTTTTTCCTTTGCTTATTTTATTTGTAAATCTTTCTCTTTCAGCTCTAAGAGGAACTCTTTGGGGTAAGGGGAGGCAGGGCTCAGACCAATTCACATTTGTCTTTAAGGATTTGCATGTAGCTGTTTTGACATTATCTTCTTCTGAGTTTGTGTTTTGATCTTCCCCATTACAATAGTAACTTTCCATGATCAGATTGTTTTATGTTGTTTGCTCATTTTCCCAGCCTATTTCTTGACTTATAACTTTCTGTTAAAATTGGGTTACTCCCAGGGTGAAGGGAGCACTGTTCCAAGCTTCATGTTTTTCTACTGCTGTTTTCAGAGCTAGTTCTTTGGATCTATAATTTTTTGGTTCTTCCAAAGTCATGTACTATAAGGAGAGGTATATTCACTGCTCTCCTGTGTTGTTCTTTGGTTTATGAGTGACTCAAACACTCTTTTCTGATCTGAAATTGTGACCAGGGTCCCTATTCCTGCTAGTGTTTCTCCTCATCCTGGGACTGAAACCCAGAACCACATATGAACAATGCAACAATCTTGTTCCAAGTGCCAGCAAAGAGTCCCTTTAATTGCCTTCTGATAAGTTGTTTTATCCCCTTGCCATCTGTAAACTGAGCTTCAGAAGCTGTCACTGTGGATTCAGGCCTACTGCTGGCTACCTGAGCACACTTAATGCTGGCATGGCCTGCTCTGGATTGCACTCCATTTTCACTCCAGTAAGACAGACCTTTCCTGCCAACCTTCTAAGTCTCTTGGGCTGGAAAATTGTTTCACTCCATCGTCTTATAGTTCCACTACTCTAGAATTTGTTTTGAGACATTATTTTAACATTATTTGGAGGGGAATTTGGGAGAGCTCAGGCAAGTTCATGCCTTTGCTCTGCCATCTTGGCTTTGCCCAATATCCACATATTTCAGTACCCTAGCTGTAATGAAAAATTATCCTTTGCCAAATGACTAGTCAGATGTGTTACCCTTCCAAGGTAACACTAGAATAAGTCACAAAAATCTAATCCTGGACAAATGAAGCAGCTAGAATATGTGTTTATAAACAGAGGGAATTTTCTCTTACCTTCCCATGACAGAAACACCTTTTTTTCCTCTGTAATTAGTGTTGATTACAGTACTAAATTGTTCAACTGCATAAAATATGTCAATAGAAGAAAAGGAACAAGAATTTAGGTTTCCTTACACCCAGTACACAGCTTTTATTCTTATCCTCTACTTCCAGAGTTTGTTGTTGTTGTTCAAAATAATTTTCTTTATTCTTACAAACCTCTCACTGAATGTCCATTCTTCAGGGTTGTCCTTCTGAAATCACACAGACCCAGGGTTGATGTTGTCATTGTTGTTGCTATTGCTGCTGCTGCTTTTGTTATGATTATTTTATTCTTCCCATAAATTTTGCTGAGATTCATATAACAGTCATCCAAAAAAAGACTACTCTATTATGATTATTTTTGCATATTTTGTGTTTTGTAAATTATTAGGCAGGGGAATTAAATTACAGTATCGGAATGTCAGCTCATCCTCTGCAAAATCACTGAATGAATCTTAAGAATAATTTTAGTAACAAGATGGCAGAGATGGCTTGTATCTCATATTTCTAGTAATTTTCCATAATTTTGAAACATTTTCTTTCTATGTAGTTTGGGGATTAAGAATATTTAGCATGATGAAAATTTGTTAAAAGCACTAGTCTTGATATTTAATGGATCAATCATATGTTCCAGAAGTTGTGGGCAATAGTAGTATTTGTAATGAAGTTTCAGTTCTAATAAAATTTGTTTGTTGAATTTTCAAGGATATTCTGAGGTTTTGTATTGGTTGAAGGGGACGTGTTGTCCATTAGTTTATGAAATTTTAGTATAATTCTAGCCAACTGATTATGTCTATAATAATGATAACAACAACAATATTAATAGTGATGATAATAAAAATAATTTCTAACATTGTGGTGGGTAAAACAAGAAATGACTGAGGAAATAAAGATTTGAGCTTCCAAGTATACTGACTTATTAAGCAATGTGTGCCAATTACATAACTAATTAGGACTAAGTTTCCTCAGCTTTGGCACTGGATCCTGAATACATAGGGAAAGAGAATTTAATGCTTTATTTAAAACAATTAATCAAATACAACCAAGTAATTAAAAGAAAATATTAACCAGGATACAAAATTAGATAATTTAATTTCTAGTTGGAAGAAATATTAGGGACTTTCCAAATCCAGAAGAAGAGTGCAAACAGGTGCCAGAGTCACTCAGCTAATAAATGTTAAGGGCTGAATTTGAATGAAAGACTTCATGACTTCAAGCTCAGCACTCTATCCACTGTGCCACCAAGCTTCACCTACATGGGTAACTACATACCTGACACATCTTAAAGTTTGCAATTTTAAGTGATATGTTTATTGTAGTTTCTACCACTCCATTTCATAATCTACATAGATCAATAAGTTCTGGCTCATTAAGGATAACCTCTCTATAATTACTGGTTACACTGACCTCATCTTTAATCCTCATCATAAGCCATTCTGTTTCTATAAATAAATCTGCATGACTCAGCCATATGCTTAAAGCTTCTTCATCAACATGCTGCTGGTTTAGTTCCTATGGGTGTTAACCTTAGAGCTCCTTTTGATTCCACTCTTGGATCTTATCCGTTTCTTTCTTAAATGATTTTGATTCATTCTGAGAAGCTCTGTTCTTACATAAATGAATCATTTTTGGTAACATTTAACAAATTCCCATAGATATTTGACATTTACTCTTGATTATTGCTTTAAGATGCAAAAGCTATTAGTTCCAAAAGTGTTTGCCCCAACATTCAATGTCATTGTGTTGAACTTTTTAGACCATATAAATGACCGGAAATTTATAATTTATCACATCTACCTTCTTCAAGGTAACTCTGTCTTTCTGTCTCTGTCTCTGTCTCTCTGTCTCTCTGTCTCTGTGTGTGTGTTTGTCTCTCTCTCTGACTCTCTCTATCTCTTTCTCTCTTTCATTTCTTTGCATTTTAGAGCTCTGTAGTAAAATTCTTGATGGATATTGATTTTTTTTAAATTTTGAATCCTTGTACAATTTTAACCTTTGGCCTTTCTTTTGTGATTATTGATTAGGGGATCATGAATTTCTGATATACTTTTATTTTCCAGATTCTATTCCAAGTATTTCTTTGCTGTTGTTTTTAATTAAGTAATCTGGTGTTTGTTTTCTACTGTGCTTTCAGGCTAGTCATTGACAGAAACTTCCACTATACTTCTAAGGTCTACAACAGTTCTCTAAATTGAATGTTTTTTTTTTCCAAATTTATGCTGTGGTGTTATTTGATGTCTGTTCTTAGCAGTGTTCCTAAATAACCCCACTTTTCTTTCCATATTCCTTAGAGTGACAATGGCTGCTACATATACCCTTGAATCCAGGTCCTAAAATGTTTCTACATCTTCTCCCAAATATTATGGGAGAATATGTTAACACATGATGGCTACGAGGGATTCCAGGTTTTTTCCCCATTTGTTTTGTTATAGTTGGACTATTACATAGATTCATTCAATCAAACTCATAAAGAACTTTTAAAATTCCATTGTAAGTATACCTACCATTTTTCCCCCAGAATAATTTAAGACATTGACATTATTTTTGCCAACTATTTTATTATTAGGTAGTACTTCTAGATGTTGTTGAGTACAGAATTTCACTGACTTGAGGTTCTTCAGCTTTTCACTCTCTAAATTGAAGTATCCCTTCAATTCTTACTTTTAGTTCACCTAATTTGGTTTTAGAAGTGAAGTATTTCTTAGCATTGTTTTGAATTGGTCAGCAATATAGTATTGTATCACTTAGAGGTAAGGCTATTATTGACCAAAGTCACTGTGAGGTCAATAAGCAGCCTATATTGGTAGGTCCACTTCTAATTTTGCAATGACATAGTACTGGTATACAAAAAAATATTCCTACCTTCAGTACATTTCATGGATTCTTTTGGTCTACTCACTTTAGAGATAAGCACTACATACACTGAAGCATCCCTAACAGTGGCAGGATGTTGGTATTTCACATTTTTTCTCATATATCTTGCTTTCTTATGATCTTTCCAGACCACATGGAACACCATTTGTTCTGCTGGCCTGTGTCAAGCTGATCATCATAATGGTTCTGAGAAGGCCAACATGAAAATAGGTGCACACAGTTCATTGCAATCCATTTGACTATGAGGTCCTTGAGAGCAGAGACTGATTTTTGCTTTTCTTTTCCATGCACAGTGCCTGGCACATAGTAGGTACTTAATAAATGTTTATAGACTGACTGACCTCTCTCTATTTCTTAAATTCATAGAAGTAGTTTAATGTGAACTCCAGGAGAGCAGAGACTGTCTTTTCCTTTTCCTTTTTTTTTTAATCCCTGGTGATTAGCACAGTTCCTAGCTCATATTAGATGCTTAAAAAATGTTTATTGCTTGAGTCATTGATTTTCAACTCAATCAGTCATTTTATCAGACCCAGATTGACCACTATTTCAGTTTTGTTTCCAGGACTTCACAGCTATCATAACAGTTTTAGAAGACAGAGTCCACGTGATACATCCTTGGATAGTATTCCTGTACTTTGTTTTTGGCCCCTTCCAATAATAATAAGAGCTAATGTTTATGTAACACTTTAAGGTTTACAAAATGCTGCACATATTTTGCCATTTGATCCTCACAGAAACCATCTGAGATAAATGTTACTATTACCCTTATTTTATTCATAAGAAAACTGAAACAATCAGGGTTTATGTCACTTGCCTAGTACTGCACAGCTACTAAGGGTCTTATGATGTGCTTGAAGTCAGCTCCTCTTTACTCCATGACCAGTGTTCTTACCCACTGAATCACTAAGTTGCCCCAATCACAACACATTCAAGCTTTGTGCATGTAAAGGTAATTATTGTCTATGATGATGATGACAGTGATGTATGTATCACATTTTAAACTGCAAATCATTTTATAAATAATATGATTGGAACATCCCAACAGTTCTATCATATAAGTCCTGCAGAAATTTTCCCCACTTTATAAATAAAGCAACAGGTTTAGAAAGGTTAAGTGACTTACCTGCGGTTGAACAATTAATAAATATCAAAAGTAAATTTTGACTGCAAGTCCCACGTCTTATGGAAGATACCAGTTAGGATAAAACAAACAAAATGATTCAGCTAATTTCAAATCAGAGAGGCCTTGGTTCATTCATGACCTTGGACCAGATATTTAAATTCTCTGAAGTTGTTTTATTATCTGTAAAACAAGGGACATAATTTTTACACTAACTACCTCCAAAGGTTGTGATGAGGTGGAATAAATATTTTTAAACTTTTAATTTTTTTTATATAAACCTGAAGCATTGTTATCTCATTGCCATCATCTGTTTCAATGGTGTTCAAAGAGACATGCTGTTGGAACAAATCATTCTCCTGTTGTTGTTTTTCTTTGGTTAAATAAAATTATTTGGTTATAACTCTGTAGACTCACCGAAAGCATATTTGATATGACTCCAGTAACATACAGAGCATAACATAAGAGGTATGATATCCTGTTCCTGTAAGATTTTGATCTTCTCAGTCAAGTCTCAATACTTATTTAATTCCTGTATCAAAAGCATCTCCTAAAGAGGAGATAGGAACCTGTTGCTGCTACTTTAAAAGTAGAATTGCTACGAGTTATTATTTAACAGTCATTCTGTGAAGTTATTTTCCCTATGGATGTAGGGAAAGTGAGTATGAGTTTAATTTTGATCTGCAAGGACCTATTAGGAGGAATTTGTGGAGAAGAGAGAAACTTCTTTCTTCTTGGAACTATCTTAACTATTTTTTCATGAGGAAATAATATAAAGAGAATTTAATAAGGTATGCATTTGGAGATAGACTATTAAGAATGAGAGCCTGACAAAAATAAAATATTTATTTTACTGGCATATATGGAGAGAAATGGAGGGAAAGTAGAAAGAAGATGGAGGTATCTTCTTCATGAAACTTTTATAACTCTAATCTTATAAAGAGGATGAAGAAGTTATCTATCAAGACACTTTGTTACCTTTGGTAAACTAAATTGTATAAGTCTATCATTTTCAAATGTGAAGAGGTCATCTGCTATAGCAGTGGGATTTTGAGATTACTCTGAATATGATCATTTTTCACATCTCAAATATTGACCATTATTTGTTGATTTTATTGTTAATATATTTTCTATTCAGTAATTTTAATATTTAATTCTACAATACTGAGAGATTCAATACAGAGTTTTATGAAGTAACTTTTGGTAGAAGAGGTATTTCCAATTTATTAAATAAATGAGGAAGTGGTGAGAGTTTTTAGTTTAGTTGACTAATTGAGACATATGGTCAAATATTATTAATTAATAAGAAAATATACAAAGATATTCTTGGTTTACCCAGAGCTCAGGATAATAAGATTAAATATTATACTTTATAGTCTACATTAGACTAAATATTAGACTGAGTCAAATAGCAGGCTGAGGAGTTACCTACAAGTTAGTGTGGTTTTCAGTAGATTTCTTAATCCTTGCTACTCTTTGAAACATTATTGTTGCATGTACTTTAGCGATTATGAGTATGTGAGAGTGGTGACATCTATTAGAGTGTTATCTTTTTATAGATTAATGCTATATATGGGATAATAGGAACAACAGTTCAGTATTGAATAATGGTTTGGTTCCTATACAGTTTATTGGTTGAGTTATTCAGGACATTTTGAGGTCTGTACATGTAGGATGAAAATTTATTGTCTGTCCATCCATAAAAAAAATAATGAGTTCCTGATTTATAATCCTAGTCATCAGGTCATGTCTTTCTTGGTATTTTGTTAGGAGCTACATTTTTATAGCCTGCAGTGATAAAAGCTCCCTCTCACCCATCTCCTTTTTTCCCCTCTCACTTTTCCTGTAACTTTCTTGATTTGAATATATCTCTGTATCAAACTCTATGTATATGGAGAACAAATTGCATGTGTTCCACTCTCATTTGATCAATTCAGATGATAATGAGATTCAAACAATGCTTGTTCCCCCACCCCTTTCTCATTTGTATACAGTATTTGAATCCCTCTGTTACTCCTTATGTTATCATGGTTCCAAGGGGACATATATCATCCTGTATTAGAATTTAAATGCTCCATCCTAAAATAATTCATAATCAGATATAATAATTCAGGGTGCAAGAATATTAACATTCTTTCTTGAAGGGCTTGGCCCCAAACACAATTTTTTTAAATATTAAATTTACATTATTGCAACTAAGTAACACACTTTTTAAGTAGCTGGTTCCCATTTTCCCCTTCCCCCATCTCCAGAACCATACTTTGACAGAGGCTCAAGAGAGGATTGAAGAGAGAATAAGCAGTATTTGCACTGTGACTCTTTTCATTTCAATTTTCTAAATTTCATTTTTCATTTCAATTTAATTAAATAATTAATGCTATAAAATTTTCATTCTGCCAGCAGTTCTATAACAATGAATTTTTTACATAAGTGACAGTGAAATCACTACAATTGGAATCTAACGCCTCAGTGCCCAATGTGCTATAAGAGGAAATTGAAATGCTATTTAAGAAGATGAAGTTGGGAAGATTGGCTGGACCAGAAGAAATACATACCAAGGAGGCCCATGCTAGCAGCAGCACAATCTTGAAGGCATTCAGATCTAATTTTACAAGAGTGGATGAGGAGGGGGTAAATACCCCCAAATGATAAAAAATCATGTACTTTGTGATGTTCAGTGAATATTAATAACCTCAGTCACCTATGTCTACTTTTTCATATTTATAAAATCTTAATGAGAATCATTTACACAGTCACTGAAGATATACTTGATGGAAATATGAGAAGGGGAAGAAAGGGCAAGGTTTCATGATTTTTTTTCTTTTGCAAAAGATCACATCTTTAAAGTATGTTTTATTGATGTCTTTTGTCTTTATGTAATGGACGTTTCAAGTAAAAAAAGAAAAAAAAACTATTACTTTCTCAACTGATTTTTTTTCCTTTGTGACAAAATATGATGATGATGATGATGATGATGATGATGATGATGCTTATGGTGAAAATGATAATTCAGCACAATGATATGGTGTCCATGATTGACAATATATACATTCTGCCTTAATAACCACCTTGTCATGACGAGGTAGATGTATTTCATTATCTTTTTCCTAAGACCATTTCTAGATGTTCAGTTGTACATTATTCGGATTAGGTTTAGAGATAAGGTCATTTATGTTACTAAAGTAGCTATGTAGTTTTTTTGTTTGTTTTGCTTTCTTCTTTCTGATTTTATTGGTAGATATATGGTAATACTGGGCAAGTCACTTCTCTCTAGGCCTCTTTTTCTTCATTTATAAAGTAACAACACTGAACTACCTGCTCCCCAGTTATGGATCTATAAAGTATAATCTTATGAAGAAAAATTACAAAGAATATAAGATCTCATTGGATATCAACTATTGACATATACCAACTATTGATTGCAAATATGAATTTGACTCAGTACAGCACACATACATACAAAGTATTAAAGGTGCCTCCAACAAGAAGCCTTTTATACATATCTAAAAGTTCATAAACACTCTTTAGTAAACAAAACCCTAGAGATAATACTGTTCATGACCTCTCTGATTATCAATGTCACATGAAGCATAAAAGAGTGAAATGGCTGATTGGAGGGCTAAAAAGTGAAGAAGTAAACTCTTCTTGAAGCTTTCCTTTATGAGGCCTCCGAACTTCCACAACCTTCCAGTTAACTGTACATTCTCCATCAGCAAATCTGTTTCAACTCCACAGAACATCATGCCTTCACTCTGGGAATGGCCCTGGTGGCCTCCCCCACATACCGTCCCACTTTTCAGCTTCCTTTTCTGTGTTGTCTTCCCTCATTTCATTGTAAGTTTTTTTGTTTTGTTTTGTTTTAAAAGCAGTGACTTTCTTTTTCTTATTTGTATTTCAAGTGCTTAACACAATGCCTGGCACATAGTAGGCACTTAATAAATATTTATTGTATTGAAGTGTCT
>NW_020954604.1:3619468-3624262 GCF_900497805.2 Vombatus ursinus | reverse complement strand
TATATAGATAGATATACACATATATACATGGATACACATCAACACTTTACATAGAAAGGGAGAGACTGAAAGAGAATGAGAGATGGAGGGAGAAAACTCTTCCGTCATAAGCACTGCCTCCCAAAACACACATAATTACCATGAGGCATTGTATCCAAAGATTTAAGAACATGGTATAGTATAGAAAGTGCTAGACTTGGAATCAGGAAGATCTAAGCTTAAACTCCTAAATATGTGACCCTGGGCAAGTCGTTTAACTTTTTTGAATCTCAATTTTCTCAACTGAAAAATAACAAAAATAGTATTAGCACTTATCTCACAGGATTGTTGTTGAAGCACAGATGAGAAAATCTATGTAAATCTCTTTGAAAACACAAAAGTCATGTACATATACATATACACATATGTGTGTATGTATGTATGTATGTATGTATATTGTGTGTATGTTAGCTGTTATTGTTGCTCTTGTAGATGGGATTGGTAGATAAGAGAAGATAGTGACTGAGATAGAGAGATAGAGACAGAGAAAGAGAGAGACACAGAGAGAGAAAGGTAAAGAGAGTGAGAAAGAAAAAGAAAGGAGAGAGAGACCTACAGGCAGACAGAAAAATGAGACAAAGACCAAGATATAGAGAAAGAGACATAAATAAGAGACAGAGAGACAAAGATAGAGGCAAAGAGACAGATATATATATAAAAAAAAAAAACAAAGAAAGAACCAAGCTCAGGTAATGGTCATTAAGAATCTTGTACCTAATGTCTAAACTAAAACAAAAATTTACTCATCATTCCAGAGAACATCATTTAATAAATGATTCCCTCGAGTATTTCACTCAGAGCCAAGCAAGAGCTAAAACAAATGTCAGATGATGGTTGACTAAAGTATAATATTAATTTGTTTGTGTTTTTTCCATTTTTTCCCATTATTTTGGTAGAAAATAAGCCTTTTTATTAAACTGCTTGCCCTAAGTAACTTTAAACAAATATATTTAAAGTTATTTCAGAGAAAGCTTTAAGGAAATCCCTTCTGAAAATACACATATGTATATTTTCTCACTAGTCTGTTATCTATTCCCTTAACAGTTTATTGTCATCTTAATTTTATGCCTAAATCATAATTAGAAACCAACCTTTTTTTTAACTTACCCAAAACTTTGGCTTGATATCTTGGCCCTTTCCAACATGTCATCCAGTTGATGGTTTTCCGAGCTACAGAATCCCTTGTCTTTCCTGAGAATGTGGATTAGTTGTTTTTGAGGTTACCAAGTAAAGCTCTGATTGTCTTTCTCATATTCTCATTTAAATAAAAAGATCTATTCATGCCCTTCTAATTCCTTGCTTTGAAATTTCAGTGTTTTTTTTTCCTTCTCTGATAGCATTACACTTGTATGATTTGTGTTTCTCTCAATTATAGACATTTTTTCCTGCCGACTCTTCTCTATGTTTTAACCCTGCTTTGGGAAAATTCACTCAGTTTTGTGGGTTTCACATGGGAGATGGAGACCTAATGCAGGTTTTGGTCTGGTGAGGAGATTATGTACTGGGAAGCTCCTTGGGCAGGATCCCTCCTCAGTAATACATGTGTGAAGTCCTAGTAGCAGCCAGAGTTGTCATTGGAGGTGAGGGTATGGAATATAGGGAGAATCAAGAGTGAGATGACTAGACCTTCAGGATGGAGACTGATGATAATGAGGGCAAATAATGAAGCCTGGGCCACATGTTTGGTGCACAGGGTAACTTTCCACATGCACCTGCTTCCATCCAACATTGCTTCCTCCATAAATTGACAAAACACATCAAGAGAAAAAAGGGAGAACTGGGCAAGATCTATAAGGGAAATAAAATAGCAACTAGATAGAAGAGAAAGTTAAACCTCATACTTCAGATATTTTAACTCGATGAGGGACACAGAGTATAAAGAAGGAACAACCAAAAGTATAACTCATGAATCAAAAGACTCCCTCAATCTCTCCTGTCCTCTGCTAGCTGGATGCTTGAGATAAACCTCAAAATAAGTAGTTAGCTGTCTAGCTGAGACTGCCTGTAGCAGCTGGCTTCTTCAGAAACAGCCTCAGATATTCTGAAGGGATTTTGTCTTTTATAACCAAATAAGATATTTTTAAGAGAAAAACACATTTTTTTCAATGTAATCTCATTACATACTTAAGGAGGCCAATGATAGAAACAATAATGATGAAAACATAAGTCTAAAACACTTTCAATTTTCCAACTGTTCTTTCTCTAGCACATTCCCATATTTTGCCTTTATATTGTCATTGGTTTGATCCTGTTCATATGAAATAATGACTAAAGCTACTTCTTGACTAAGAGCTAAGAAGATCTGGGTTCAAACTCTGGCCACAGGACATAGAGTGTGACCATGGATGTCACTAGACCTTTCCAAGCTTAATTTCCATGTCTGAAAAATAGTGGTACTTATCCATCTAATACTTAACTCACAGGCTTCTTTTAGGGATACTCAAAGGAGATAATGTATTTAAAGTTTTTAAAAAGTTTAAAATGCCGGTTATTATTTATTCAGATTTAAATTTGATGAGGGCAGCTAGGTGGCACAGTGGAGACAGTACCAGGCCTGGAGTCAGGAAGACCTGAGTTCAAATCCAGCCTCAGACATTAGCTGTGTGACCCTGGGCAAGTCACTTAACCTTCTTTGCCTCAGATCCTCACCTGTAAAAAGAGCTGGAGGGGCAGCTAGGTAGCACAGTGGATAGAGCTCCGACCTTGGAGTCAGGAGGACTTGAGGTCAAATCTGGCCTCAGACACTTGAAGTTACTAGCTATGTGACCCTGGGCAAGTCACTTAACCCCCTTACCTAGCCAAAAAAAAGAAAAGAAAAAAAAGAAAAGAAAAGGAAAAGAAAAGAAAAGAAAAGAAAAGAAAAAAAAGAAAAGAAAAGAAAAGAAAAGAAAAGAAAAGAAAAGAACTGGAGAAGGAAATGGCAAATCACTCCAGTATCTTTGCCAAGAAAACCTTAAATGGAGTCATGAATAGCAAGACATGACTGAAACAACTGAACAATAACAACAATAAATTTGATGAGCAGAATTACAATCCAATTTTGCCTTTATGTAGCACCATCCAAACTGAGTTTTCTACCATGGTTAATTTGAAACACCATAAATATAAAAATATGCTTTTGATAATAGCAGAAGAATGCTTTCTTTCATTAGAATTTTCAATCAGAGATAGTCTCCTATCTTTATTAAAAAAAAAACTTCAGAGTGATAAGTAGCATGAGGAAAAAGGAAAGAATTCATGGAGAACCACTCTTACCACAGAGCCAGTTTGGATCAAGTGACTCATACCCAACTCACATATGTTGGGGCACTCTGGCAAAGAAATTCATTCCTATTTCTCATGAGGACAATTTCCTTTTACCAAGAAAAAGAAGACAATATGATTGGCCATAGATGGGACTGTTTGATGTGTCACTAAAATATATACAACTTCAGTTTGATTTGCTATAATTTAGTGATGCAGATAATGTTGCTTTGGGTTTTTTGTTTGTTTGTTTGTTTGTTTTTTACTTCCTTAGATCTATTAAGTTGATTGGATAACTCACTTGAAAAGTTCCCAGGAATTTTAGCAGGTAAAGATTTTATAGTTTATTTGGTCTAACCTGTTCATGAGCCAGAGCTAGAGCACAGAGGGAAGTAAACAGCCCTACTTCCACCAGATGCTGAAGCTGTTGTACCCTCAAATTGGTTGGGGCACCAGAATACCTGAGATCTTTGTAGATCCCAGAAAAGCTGAACCCATAAAATATCAGCACACACTTTAATACTAGCGATAGAAATATTTAATAGAAGACATCAGAACACAGATTATAGAGATATTCTTAGCTCAATAATAAACAAGAAAATTCATGTGATTTGAAATATGAAGTAGGTGGATCATCAAGGGAATCTAGGTATCATTTGTCTATCTAAACATTTACATCTATCAATAATAGCTTCTGTCTAAGAAAAATTAATTGCTTAACAACAATCTTTGAACTATTATACAATTATCACAACAAAGAGCATAACACCAGATTACCTGTCCTAGACATAGTTGGGTATATCTGAACTGCATTCAAGAAGTCCTCCAGTGGAGAAGGGAGAGAAGAGAGAGAGAGACAGAGAGACAGAGATAAAGAAGTAGAGACAGAGAAAGAAAGACACAAACAGGAACAAAGAGGAGAGCATACAAACCAGACCCTTTTACTGTTTCTTCTTTCATGACTCCTGAACCTACTTTAGAAGATAAAGAACTGGAGCTGAAAGAGAGGGTGTGACTTACCCCAAGTCCAAAGAAAGAAGATGGCTGACCCATGATTTGGGTCTAAGTCTTCTGACTCAGCAACCACCTTATCATACTAACTCTTTGTGTAAAGTTATATTTTAACTTTTCTTTTTAATATGTGACATACCATGCTTTCCAGCTATTTCTTTGGTGGCAGGCTTAACATCACAAATTCATTTTAAAAATAAATTTTTGTGTATTTTTATATCAACTGTTTTCTTCTCTATCCCTTAAGGAGAGCAAACTCATATAATAAAGTTTTATTAAAGAAAAAAAATAAGAAGAGGAAGAGGAGGAAAAAATAGCAAAACCAATCAGTATATTGAAAAAATGACAGTATGTGCATTGTTCCAAACTCATGGAGACTCACCTCTGTAAATGCATAGGGAGGGGGAGATACAAAAACAATAATTTTCTAAATGTGATACATAAAAGCCTGTCATTTTCATGCTACACATGCATTCCCACTAATTATGGAGGGCCATAGTG
>NW_020954604.1:3608803-3619458 GCF_900497805.2 Vombatus ursinus | reverse complement strand
TCTTTTGGTTCCACCTTTGTAGCCCTAATAACTAACACAGTGCCTAGAATATAGTATCAATTAATTAGTCGACAAGCATTTAGTAAGCACTGACTGTATACTAGGCACTGTGTTAAATGCTTGATAAATGATTTTCAATAGATTGATGAACAATATCCAAAAACAGTGGCAATTTAGCTGAACACAAGGCTTCAACCCTTCCCTTACCTGAGGCAAGAGAAGTATTGGGATTGGTTGGGGAGTAAAGAGAGAGTGATGTGGATCATGAAGAATGAGAGAAAAAAGCACTCAGAAGGCAAAGTAGATCCAGTAGCAGTCTGGACAGAGAGAAGCCAGTATACAGTGTTCCAAAAATCCTAGTGCAATTTTAAGATTTAATGGCTTATATTATTATTTGTAAGACTTCTAATAAGAGCAAGTCAGGGCCAATTGACACCACTCTCTTAAGCAACTGTAAAATTTTCTATTAGCATCTACTCAGAAATCAGAGATTGATTTATTGTTTTTTTTTAGATTTAAGAAAATGATGGAGAAAATATTAGCTATGCAGATTAAATTCAAAAGGGTACTGTTGAAAGAAAAATTCTTTGTTTGAACATTCACCTGGGTTAAGGAGGCAAAACTCAGGACAAAAAGAATTAAAAGAATTTTATTATCAGTACATCAAGGTAACAACACTAGGCTGATCACTGAAGATGGCAAAGGCTTTAAGGTGGGGACACCTTTTATGGGTAGCTTTAAGACAATTCAGATAGGTCTACCTCAGTAAAAAAGATTGGGTCAGGAGTGGAGAACCTGCTGCCTGGAGGCCACATGTGGCCTTCTAGGTCCTTGGGTGAGGCCTTTTGACTGAGTCCAAGTTTAACAGAACAAATCCTTTTATTAAGGGAATTTTTTTCTGTGAAGTTTGTATTCAGTCAAAGGGCCGCACTTGGGGACCTAGAGGGCCACATGTGGCCTCCAGGCAGCAGGTTCCCCATCCCTGGGTTGAGCACTTGAATCTCAGTTCCTCCCTTAGGAAGCAAGAAGATGACAATTTGCAGGTAGGGGTACATAACAAAGAGCAAGTAATACAAAAAGCTGCAGACTTGTCTCCTTCTCACTAGAGCCTCCTCCATCCCCCCAAATTGATTGATAAGCAGTGCTGAGAACAATAGGATACTGAGTCAGCATAACTTTCAACAGCACCATGTATTTTTTTTTCTAGAGAGCTAGTTGTTAAACATTTACAAGCACATTTCTGCTTTTAGGATACCCTGTACAGGGCAACCTACCTTGCATAGATATATTATGGTTATCCGGGAAAGCAAGAGGTATATTCCAGCTTAGTGTTTAGAAAGCAGTGCAAGAAACCATTTAGATTCAAGGCCCTTCTCTCCTAATAGACAATAGTGTGCATACAGAAAACAGAGTGGTGGAAACAAAGCTATACAAGGTCATGAAAGGCTGATTAGTTAAATGAAGTGTGCTACAGCTGGAATCAATGGCATTATTCAAAATTAATATCATTTCAAAATCCAATAAGATTGCATTTTCCTGAGGCACATTCATGTCAGGCATAGGTTTAGTAAGCTATATAATGCTATAATTATATCTAAATGTGCTTGTTTATTCACTGGATCTAGGAAATAACATTTTTTTTTTTTTTACTGAATGCCTTTTCATCCTTTCCCCTTGCTGCATAAAGCTCTGTTTCTAGGTTTCTGAAAGCTCTCATTTCCTTTTATTCCTAAGGTGAAGGGAACAAGTATTTATTAAGCACCTGTTATGTGCCAGGCACTGTCCTAAATGCTTTAAAAATTTGTCTCATTTGATCCTCACAACAACACTGGGAGGTAGGTGCTATTGTTCTCCCTATTTTACAGTTGAGGAAACTGAGGCAGACAAGTTAAATGATTTGTTCAGTCATGCAACTAGTAAGTGTCTGAGGCTAAATGTTAGCTCATTTCATCCTGACTCCAGACTGGGTTTGCTCTATCCACTGCAGCACTTGCAGCCTAGTGTTAGTTTCTTCTAATGCTCTCCATATCACCAAGTCCATCACAGCTCACCCATACTTTTCAATTGAATTTTTTTTTCCCTAAGGAATTTGGGCCTTGAAACATATGATCTCTAAAATGCTTTCTAACCTCTAAGCTGTCTCAATAAGCATTATAAGCAATTTCTAAATATTAAATATATATTAATTTGTAATCGATAATGCCATTTGCAAATAAGTTGGTATGGTGATAGAGAGAGGAGGTCATTGGCTTGTCCTTTCTCTTGACATGAATGATGCAAATTTAGGGTTAGTTTATATTTCAAGTGTAAATAGTCACATGTAGTTCTACTGCAAGGGCTAATCAAGCCAACAAGCATTTATTCAGCACTTGTTAAATGCTTGAAAGGCAGATAGGTGGCACTGAGCTTGGAGTCAGGAAGACCTGAGTTCAAATCTATCCTCATATACTTATTAATTGGGGGATCCTGAGAAAATTATTTAACCTCCATCTGTCCAATTCCCTAACCTGTAAAACGGAAATAATAATAGCACGTTCCTCCCAGGATTGTTGTGGTCAATGGGATATATTTGTATAGTGCTTAGCACAGTGCCTAGCACATAGTTGATACTAAGTAATATATTTATTTACTTCTTTTCTTCCTCCCTTCCTTCCTTTCTTGTTTTCTTCCTTTCTAATAGCACTTAGTACACTGTGAAGGAATTTAAGTATAAAAAAAAAAAGAAAGACAATTCCTGTTCTCAAGGAGCTTAGATTTTACTGAAGGAAGACAACACATAAAAGGAAACTGAAAAGTCTTTTGTGGGTGGAGGTGGGAGTGATAGAAAACACCTGCATAGAGGCATGGTGGAGAAAGAAGTCTATAGATTCAGAAATTTATGGATTCAGGAGTGGAGACTGGAGATAAATGGGGTAAACATGGCTGGCCTGGGGACTTACTTCAAGTGGAGGTCCTTGGGGGAACTAACTAATCTGAGGAATAGACCATAGAGGAAGAGGCATTTTCCAAGGTAAAAAAGCTGAGATTAAAAGACATAGCCCACCCACTCTTGATCACCCAAGGCCACTGAGAGATTAGCAGATTAAAGAGCTTCTGTCTCCCTTCTCCTGAAACATATGAAGCTACCCCCAGGGCCAGTGACTGGCAGCTTGAAAATTCAACATGACAATATACTTCCCATATATTTTAAGTACCTCCTGGTGAGGAATAATTTCTATTTAGAAGTCCATTTGCCTCATAAAGATATTCTTCTCTAGGCATCCTGGGACATTGCCAGTCATCTTGCCCTTTGTCTTGCCACTGGGCTTTGGTAGTATTGGAGGAGAGAATAAAACTGATGACTTTGTGCAGCTATGCCCCACTCATATCCCAATTCATGTACAAGTCAAGATATCACTCATGATGTCATTGGTACTCTCTGAGAACAAAGGACAAAAAACAGCAATACTTCTCTATATGTCACCTGATACTACCCCCTGATACATGTAAGAAGTTGGTAATCTAATATGATGGATATGGTACTAGACTTAGAGCTAGTAAGACCTGAGGTTATATTGTCTCAAATAACTAATAACTTTGAGACCCTGGAAAAGTCATTTAATCTCTTTAATCCTGTTTCCTCATTTGAAAGGTAAGTGGTTTGGCTTCTAAGGCCACTTCCAGCTCTAAATCTCCAATCATATGATATTTGAATAAAGTCTCTTATTGACTTATTTTCTAAATATTAATAAAGTGGGCTCTCTTTCTACAAGAAAGTTTTAAATGAGATGTCCTTAACATAGAGAGATGAAGAGAAACTAATGACTCCTTTCTTTCTCCAATGCTTCTGTGTTAGATTTAATGTAAGGGGGATTCCTTTTAAGTCACTATTAGATAACTGGAGAACATTTCTTTAATTGTGCTTTACATCTTCCTTAGACTTGGCCTTCCCTGGGTTGTGTGTCTTGTTTCTTTTCTTTTTCAGCTCAGAAATCAAACTTTATTCCCTTAATTCTTATGCTCAGTCAAGATTTTCAACATTTTTTTTGTGTGTTGGCAAGATTTTGGAATTGAATAAGAGAGAATTTGTCTTTTTTATTTCCATTAGCTTGCAGCAGTGGTCTTTTTAAGCATCTGTCTATCCTCAGTGTGTATGTATGTACATTCTTTTAAAGTATCTGAACATCCATTTGACCCATAATATTAGTGGTATTTCAACATTGACCTTTCTTCTGAGTTCCAGAGCTGAATCTCCAACTGCTTTCAAAGAATCTCTATAGGAATGGCCCATGGACACCTCAAACTTAACAGACTCAAAATTAAGCTCTTCATTATTTTTTAACCAAACTTATTCCTCTTTTCAAATTCACTATTCTCACCTTTTCACTCAGTTTACCATATTCATAAATTGGGTAGTATTTTTTCATTTTTCCTTCTCCCTTACTTTTTTCATCCAAATAGTTACTACAATATGCTTATTCAAATCTATCTTTTCTTTTCCCATTCTTCTCAATTACCACCCTCTATTTCAGGCTCTCATTCACACCTGCCTCAGGAGGAAAGAATTACTTAAAATAAACTTGGTAAATTTTGTTGAATATTCATGAATAGTCCTCAAATTCTTTATAATAATTTGTTCTTTTATATACCCATTAATTCAGTTTTCTCATATCTTTATCATTCAATATTTATCAATTTTCATAGCCACCTCTAAATAACTTAATGAATTTTCTACCTGCCTTTACTCTCTCTGCTTTCAAACCATCCTGTGCAAGATTATTACTGTATCTTGTATTTTGGTGTAGAGTTTTACTTTCATTGGCCAGAAACTCCTATGTGAAAACTTCCCTTGCCATTCCCTCCTTCCAACACACATACACGCACACACACACACACACAGCTACACCACCACTAATGTAGTTCAGCAATTTCTGTGTACTCAGTCCCTGGGAACACTGAAAAATTAACTGTAGTCACAGAGGTAATATGTTCTACAGAGGTAATATGTTCTACAGGCAAAACTTGTACCTAGGCTTTCCTGAATCCTAGATGACTTTGCTAATGCTTACACAATACTAAGGATATTAGAAATGGATAGGATAGGAATAGGGTCTGGTTCTTTTATTACATACTTCATACTTTGTATTTAATGGTGAAGGAAACTTTTAGAGGAGAATACTCTCTATACCAAAGGTACCTAAAACACTCACAGATTTAGTGACTTGCCCAGAATCATACAACCAGTATATGTCAGAGAGAAAGTTTGGACCCAGGTCTTCCTGGGTTTGAAGCTATCTTTCTATCTGCCACTTTGTCTCTCTATTTACATATGAATATTCCTTAAAATATCATTTTTCTCCTATAATTCAGAAGAATCTATAATAGCTAATTTAAACTAACTGGCAATACTCCACAAATTGATATCTACAGAATCTTATACTGAGGCCTCATTATGGTATGGAAATCATCTGTGTTTTTAAAGATGGTAGCAGTGGAGCCCAAGTTCTGGGAAGTACTACTACTCTAGAGAATCTTCAAGTGCAGGTCTGGAAAATGATTATGTGTCTTCTATCCAAGGACAACCCTAGATAAGTACTAAGAGGCTCTCTTATTACTAAAAGGTTGGCCATTGTTAGGGACAGGCTTGATGCTAGCATCATCATCAGGTTCAATTGGAACAATAAGTCATTGAACAGTTAACAAAAGATCTACTTTGTCCTGATGTAACTAAGGTATTCAAGAATACAGTAAGGATACACAGTCATTTAGGTCATATATACATTGTCTCCCTAGTCTGCATATGGAAAGGCATTTAGTAAACAAGCACGTTCTTGATGGATTCTCATGTGGTCTTCAGATATCTCCCAAGTTAGAAGAAGCCCAACTACACATGACTGGAACTTTTTATGCCCTTTAATGACCAGGTAACTTTATCAAGAGAGGAGTAAATCAGGTCTAGGAAACAGTTTTGTCATCCTTTTGGGAAAAGAAATCTTTATTATATATCTGTTGCAGGAGGAGGGAGGAACCCTGGTAGATATTAGTTTTATTGAAGCTACCAAGTGATGAATTATTTTGACCACTATGTAACATGATAGAAATAATAGTACAAAAAGGTTTCCAGCCTTGTGTGGTCCTCTTCAATTGGCATAGTGAAGATTGCAGAGTGACAAAAAGAGGGAAGCAGGTGCTGAGAATCATATAGTTCTTAGAATACATAGTTTAATTTAATTACTGGCACTATTAGTGTGTAATCTTTGTCCAACAATGAGAGTTGATACATTACTGAAGGTGATGATTCATATCCATATTAATATAGTACTGCAAATGAAATCAGGAAACATGGAAAAGGTACTGCAAAATGCAAGATAATAAAAGAATTAGTGTAGCTGGTTTCATCATGGATCAAAAGCTACCAAAAATAGTTTCATGGGACACTTGATTACCTTGTCTGAGACCATTGGAAGACTCAGCTACCAAAATGATTTAAAGCTCAGTTCCAACTGTGTCTCACAAACACACACACACACACACACACACACACACACACACACATACACACACACCACCATACCAAGCCAGCTCCATCCCACTCAACAAACTCCTGTAGCTTCATATCACCTCCAAGATCAAATATAAAATCATTTATTTTGTGTTCAGAGCCTTTCACAATCTGCCCTTTCCCATCTTCCCAGTCTTCTTAAACCTTATATTTTTCTTAAGACCCTCTTTTGCATATTCTGTGATACAGTGATACTGACCTTCCTGCTGGTCCTCAAACAAGATCCTTTTCCTGATTCAAGCATTTTCAACAGCTGCCCCTCACCTCATGACTAGCATTCTCTCCTTCCTCCTGGCTTCCCTTACAGCCCAATTAAAATCTCATCTTCTACAGAAAGCTTTTCCTGATCCCCCTTGTATCTAATGCTTTCCCTCCAGTGATCAGCTCCAACTTATAGTGTATATTGCTAATTGTACATGGTAATTTGCATGTTATCTCTCCCATTACACTGTGAGCTCCTTGATAACAAGGACTTTCTTTTGTTTTTCTTTGTATCCCCAGCCTGTCACATTGTAAGCTCTTAATAAATGTTTATTGACTGACTGACCTTACATCCTTACATTTTTCTTTGCAACTTAAGTTCCAGTGTCAGAAGATCAATAAACAATAGTAACAACTGACATTTATAGAGTGTTTTAAAGTTTGCAAAATTATCTGGTAAGGAGGAAGAAATAAAATTTTTTAAAATCCTGCATATACCACATAAAATATTAAAATATGTATACTCATTTCAACCTCACAACAAACCTATGTGGTATGTTATGAAGTTATTATTATCCTCATATTATGGATGAGGAAAATGAGACTACTAAAGCTAAGTGTCTTTTACAGAACTAGTTAGTATCTGAGGCATTATTTGAAGCCAGGCTATCTTCATTTCAAGTCCATCATTAGATGAGTGTATGATTTAGGAAAAAATAAGAAAGGAATAGTCAGGGTTCTACAAGTAAAATCTCATAGAAAGAAAAAACTTGGTGATATAGTAGATTAGAGCACTGAACTTGGAATCAAGAAAATATGGGTTAAAAGCTTCTCTCAAACATACTAGCTGTGTCACCTTGGGCAAGGCACTTAACCTCTCTCAATTTCAGTTTTCTCATCTATACAAAAAGATTAAACAGAACAATTTACTTTTAAAAGTTCTTTGAAAACTTTCAGGTTTTTGTGGGGCAGCTAAGTGATGCAGTGGATAGAGCACCAGCCCTGAAGTCAGGAGGACCTGAGTTCAAATGTGACCTCAGACACATAACACTCACTAGCTGTGTGACTCTGGGCAAGTCACTTAACCTCAATTGCCTCACAAAAAAAAAAAAAAACTTAAGGTTTTCAAAATAATATATATTATTTTTTCTATATACTGGCATATAACTACTTAAGAGATAGTAAGAAACTAAGATCAAACTGTGTCTTTTGTTTTGTTTTATATTTTAAGTCTTTGTCTTATTAGAACAAAAAACAACCTTGAAGATTCTCCTCAAGTCATCTGCCTCTCAAGCATATATTAAAAACTAAACAAGACTCTACAACAGTTGTGACTATAGAAATGATTTTATTCAATGATCTGTGTAGCTGACCATCAAGCAGTAAATTAAAGTCTACTTACATAAGTTGATACTCCAGATAGTAGAAGATGCCCTGAGCAAAGTGTACAGAATATAAGGATGTCCTTTGCATGGAGTTTCTCTAAGTGTTGCATTTTCCATATCATGTTGTACGAGTTACATCAAGTTCCAGAACACTTCAAAGCTTCCTCTGTGAAATTTCTACTAATGAGGAGGATATCATGCTAACTTCACCCTGGACAAAAAGAAAAATAAGAGCATGAGAAACACTTGTTATACAAACTGACAAAATTTGACAGCCAGTTGAGCTTGTCCATCAATATGTGTATATTAAAATAATATTATAGATGTGCAATGAACAGGTCCAAAAGTTGAAAAAAAATAAGTTTGAGTAACATTTGGAATTTTATGAGTATTTTTTTTAAATAATTCCACACTATTAAAAAGCCCAAGAGGATATTTTTTTAATGTCAACATTCTCCTGGTGATGCTATATGGACACTTTCCCTAGACCATAACAATTCCAGAAAAATAAGAATTACAAACACCCTACTCTTCCTACAATAGAAAGATAAGTGGTGAATGCAGGTGTTTTTGCATCATTTTGCAAATGACATCTTTTAAAAGTCATCTTGAGGGACATGTATGACCAGAAAAGGAAGTAGGCCTATCACATGGTAAAAATTAAAAAGAAATAGAGATACTGAGTTCTTCATTATGGAAATTTTGTTAAAAGAGTCACTAGAAAATTTCCAGTGTGTTGAAAAGGTTCAGAAGGAAGGATTCATGGACAGCAAGTACAAATATTTCACAGCATTGGGAATTGCCTTGCCTGTGTCTGCTTCCCTAGCTAGGCTTCCATTAAGTTTTAGGGACTTAACATCTCCACAGGTGTTTCCTTCCTTGTTCTTACCTCAGTGAGGTTCCATTCCACTCCAGGCACCCACCACTTACCATAGCAAGTTATCATCCTTCTTCAAACCTCCAATGTTTCCCCTTTCCCTCGACTTCTCAGCTGAGAACTTTGTTTTATAGTTCACTGAAAAAATTGAAGACAATCACTGAGAGCTCTCTCTTCTTACCTCTTTTTCATATCACATCATTCAGATGATTTATAGAATTAAATTCTCCTTCACTCCCATCCCACATGAAGATATGGCTGATCTTATTAGCAAAGCAAATCTGTCTACAAGCAGAAGTGCAAACTTTCAGCACCTCATTCCCAGATTACTACAATAGCATTTTATTTGGACTACCCCCTCAAGTCTTTCTCCATGTCAGTCCATCACCACTTAGCTATCAAACTGATTTTCCTAAAGTACAGGTCTGACCTTGCTGCCCCATGTATCTAATAAACTCCAGTGGCTTAGTATTACATCCAGGATCAATATATTTTCTGTCCCCTCCAGCAGATTGTCCCCTCTAATATTCCTATTCTCTCATTAATCTTCAATCTTTCCATATCTACTGATTGCTATTTTGTTGATAACAGCTATTCTCATATCACCACCATCTTCAAAAAATCTTGCCTTGATTCATTTATCCCCAATAGCTATTATCCTGTTTATCTCCTAACATTAATCACTGAATGGGCTTTCCCTCAGTCAAACTGAAACCTGCTAAAGACCTATTTTTAAATGGCCATGGTCTCCCACCACATCTGGGGTCATATTCAGTCATCCTGATATGTATCTGGCTGCTGGACCCAGATGACTCCAAAAAAGAAAGTGAGGTTGGTGATTTTGCACAGCCCTCCCTCTCTTAAATCCATTTCACTTGCTTGTCATGGCATCACCTCCATGATATCATGGTCCTCTTTGAGAGTGAAGGGCAGACATCAATCCTTCTTTTTAGGGTTAAACACATTGAGAAGGGGATTTATGATTGATGCCTCTACTTCTTTTCCTTTCACTTTTTTCCTTAACTCTACAATCTTACTTCCAACCTAATCATCATTCAACTGAAACTGCTCTTTCCAAAGTTACCAATGATCATTTAAACTTACTGGCCTTTTCTCAAAACTCACTTTCAGATTTCCCTATAGCCTTTGACTCTGTTTATCACCCTCTTTTCCTTGATAACTCTTTTGCTTTAGGATTCCATAGCATTACCTACCAGTCAAACTCTTACTTTTGAGTCTTTTTTTTTTTTGGCTGTATCTTCATTTAGGTTACTGACTTATGGTGGGCAATGCCCAAGTCTTTGTCCTGGGCCCTCTTTTTTTTCCCTCTGTACTATTTTGCTTGGTGATCTCATCAGCTCCCATGAATTCAATTATGACTCTCAGATCTACTTATGTAGCTCTAATCTCTCTTCTGACTTTCAGTTTCATATTTCCAACTGCTTATTGGACATCTTGCATTGGATGTCTCATTCACATCTTAAATACAGATGTCCAAAAGTGAACTCATTATATTTCCCATAAAACTCTCTCCTTTTCCTATGTTCTTTACTAATGTTGAGACTATTACTGTCCTCTCAATCACCATGACCACAATCTAAATGTCTTCCTAGACTCTCTCTCTCTCTCTCTCTCTCTCTCCCCCCCCCCC
>NW_020954604.1:3605328-3608703 GCF_900497805.2 Vombatus ursinus | reverse complement strand
TCTCTCTCTCTCTCTCTCTCTCTCTCTCTCTCTCCCCCCCCCCTCCAAATATAGAATCAGTTGTCAGGTTTTGCCATTTCTACCTTTGTAGCATCTTTCACATAAGCCCTTTATCACCTACTAACCTTCTACCACCCAATGAAAACTTTCAGCACCTCATTCCGAGATTACTACAATAGCATTTTATTTGGACTACCCCCTCAAGTCTTTCTCCATGTCAGTCCATCATTCCACTCAGCTATCAAACTGATTTTCCTAAAATACAGGTCTGACCTTGCTGCCCCATGTATCTAATAAACTCCAGTGGCTTACTATTACATCCAGGATCAATATAGCATTCTCTGTTTGGCATTTACAGTACTTCATACCATGGCCCATCCCTGCCTTTCTAGTCTGCTACACTCCTCCATCTACTCTATGATCCAATGACATGGCCTCCTTGCAGTTCTTGCATATGACACTTCATCTGCCTATTCCCAGTGTTTTCTTTGCCTGTCCCCCATTCCTGGGAAGGAAAAGAAAGCCTTTACCAAAAACCCCCTTAATATACTAGTGCCTTCCCTCTAAGATTATAAACACACATACACACATCTATATGTCTACATATGCATATATGTATATAACATATAGATGTATATATTATACATATATGTGTAAGTAATCTTAGAGGTATATATAAATATATGCATATATACATACAAGTAACTATGTTTATATATAAATATAATTGTTGCTTCATGAAGGGAAAACAACCATCAAATTGACTGAATTGTTTAATTTTCAATTGATTCGTGGCTTATAGTTGCAGCCTATGTTTTATTGCAATAGGAAAAAATAAATATAAAATCTTTAAAAAATGGATAAAATCAAAATAATATTTATGTGGAAACTTAATGACCAAATATCAAAGATCGGGGGGGGAGAATTTGTTGAAGTGTCTTTTGCCAACATAGACTTTAAAAGACATTATAAATTAATTAGCATCAAAACCTTGTAATACCCAGCAAGAAGAACACAAAGAAAAATAATCTCATGAATATGACAGAGGTGCCAGGAATATAAATATATATATATAAAAGATTAGTGTTTGATAAATGTATGGAAAATAAAAATTATAGAATAATCTATCATTTCATGAATATTGTTTAGAAAACTAGTAAGCATCATGGAGCAAAATAAATTTAGGTTCTCAACTCAGACCAATGCCACAATAAATTCCAGTTAAATCAGAGGTTTAAACATGTAAAAGAGAACCATTAAAAGGTTAGAAAAAGTGAAAACTGTATTTTCTTCCCCTATGAACAAGGGATACATTTTTATAAAAATAATTCAAATGAATAATAGGGAACAAGGTATATGAAACAAATTATACAAATATGAAACTATGCATATAATTGTTATTTTATATATAACTACAATAAAAATAAAGATGATAGACTGGGAAAACCATTTGTGACAAATATAAAAACTGGATCCTAAAAGAGTGGATATATTGGTCATCTAGGATGTCTCTAGTATATTTTTCTTTTTGTTTTTTTTAAACTCTATTAAAACTTTTGTAAACACAATAACTGTTATCAAATACCTGTATACCTGTTCTATGGCAGGGAAATTAGGAATGTTTTGTTTGGCCCTAAAAGCTAAAATAGGAACAATGGACAAAGACAAAATAAAGCAAGAGTTTGGCTGGACATAAGAAAAAAGCTTAACAATTAGAATTGTCCAAAGTGTATTATGTGTTATGAGTGGCAGGACCCCCCAGATCACCAATACTGCTTCCAGTCTAGCCACCACCATAAAAGCAACTTTTGTGCAAAAGTGTCCAAATATCTCGACCAATTGCTACATACAGAGGAGGCAAGCCAGCCTAGCTGAAATAGCACAGGCAACCCGAAGAAGAGAAAGAAGGCAGTATGTATCAGAACCTGATGGAGACAGCTCAGGACCCTGAATTCAAGGGCAGCTAGGTAGTTCAATGGGAGAGTGCTGGGCTTGGAGTCAGGAAGACCTAAGTTCAAGTGTAGCCTTAGAAACTTACTAGATATGGCTTTGGGTAAATCACTTATCCTCTCTTTTCCTCAGTTTCCACATACAATGAGGATAATAATAGTACCTATTTCTCAGGGTTGTTGTGAGGATGTGATAATAATTGTAAAACACTTAACATGGTGTCTGGGACATATTAAGTTCTATGGAAATGCTAGCTAGCTAGCTAGCTAGTTGGTAGTGGTAGTAGTAGTAGTAGTAGTAGTAGTAGTAATGGTGGTGGTGATGGTGGTGGTGGTGGTGCTTCCTACTTGCTACCCTCAGCCATCATCCTGGGATGATGCACCTTTGCACCTAAGAAAAATGCAGTCGGTCAACGACTTCTGCAAGTGCTACAGTTATAGTTACCTAAAGACTCAGAAAGGAGTCTTTATCCCACAAATCCTTAGCACTGTGAAATAGGTTAGAATCAGTAATTAATGTGATTTTGTTAATGGAAATGATATTAAATAAGAAGCATTGCTATCTACTTTGCAGCTACACCCTAAGAACCACGAGATTTTTCCATCTTACTTCCAACTGATATTTTATGCACATGTTGTCTTTCCCATTAGTGTCTGCTCCTTGAAAGCAATGACTGTCTTGCTTTTTAGTTTGTATCCCCACCATTAACACATTGTTTTGCATATAGTCATAGTTTAATAATTGCTTTTATTCGTTCACTTTTGAAATATTGAAATAGAATGTTTGAAATATGGTCCAAATGGCATTGTGACCACTATCCAATGATCAACTTGGACTAAGTACTAGCAAAATACATAGTTATGAGGTGGTGATTTCTTTGGTGATCAAAGCCCATTAAACAAAGAGAATTAGAAAATGGTCCTCAATTCCATGGGGCTCCATCTACATGTGAAGTGATGGTGCTGGAGCAATGGAAAAGAGAGTAAAATATTTTCAGACACAGAACCGGCATTAGTTGGTTCACTGTTACAAGGGAAAACTCAATGTATGTGTGGTGGGAAGAGAGTTGAAATTGGAATGGTATAAAAATTAAGGAATATATCTTATAAAAGAATGATAAAAACAATTTTTATTGTGATTATCAGATTATCAGATATATAAATAATATTTTAATCAATGACTTATTTAATGTATGATCTTTGTCTAACAATGAATAAGCCAGTACACAACCAGATGATAAACTATATCTATAATGAGTCAGTCAGTAAGCATCTATTAAATGCCAACTACAGACACTGTGCTAAGTACTTGGAATACAAAAAAAAGGCAAAAAACAGTCCCTACTCTCAAGGACCTTAAAGTATCTAATTGGGTGTGTGATAGATAGATAGATAGATAGATAGATAGATAGATAGATAGATAGAT
>NW_020954604.1:3577850-3605318 GCF_900497805.2 Vombatus ursinus | reverse complement strand
GATAGATAGATAGATAGATAGATAGATAGATAGATAGATAGATAGATAGATAGATAGATAGCAGGTAATTTCAGAAGAGAGGCATTATATTAAGGGGGATTTGGGGGAAGAATTTGCATATTGTGGGACTTTAGCTGAGATTTGAAGGGATCCAGTGAAACCATGAGGCAGAGATCAGGAGAAGGAAAATTCTAGGAATGGGGAACAGAGAGAGAAAATACCTAGTATTGGGGATGGAAAAACTGCAAGGAAATCAGTGTCATTGAATCACAATGTAAATGGAGGCTAGTGCAATGTAAGAAGACTAGAAAAGCAGGAAGGAGTTGGGTTATGAAGGATTTTAAAAACTAAACAGAGAATTTTAAATTTGATCCTCTAGATGATAATAAGCCACTTGAGCTTATTGAATAGAAAGAGTCACATGGTCATACCTGTGTTTTAGAAAGATCATTTTGACAGCATAGCATCGGATGGACTGAAGTGAGAAGAGATTTGAAGAAGAAGTCAAACCAGAAAGCTATTGCAATAGTCCAGGCATGAAGTAGAGTGGGCCAACACCAGTATCAGAGGAAAGAAAGGGAAATATACAAAAAAGAATTTTACAAAAGTAGATATGATAAAACCTGCCAACCGATCAGATTTGGTCAGATTTAGAATATGAGAGCTGAATGTTAGGAAGACTGGAGAGATTACAGGGATGATAGGCTCAGTTTTGGATATTTTGAGTTATACAAACACACATGTGCATTTATGTGTGTGTATACACCCATATATGTGGGTATGTGGATATGTGTGTTTATGCCATCATATTTGAGGAAGGGCTCAGACCGGCCATCCTTCATTCTCTAGACTTTGTCAAAATACCATGATTTGAGTACCTCTTCTCCCTCTAGCACTCATCTTCCCTTTCAGCTCTCTTTTATGTGTTACCATCCCTTATTAGAATTTGAGCTCCTTGACAGCAAGTCTCTTTCTTTTTGCTTGTATTTGTATCCCCAGTGATTGCTATAGTGCAGTATAGGCTCTGTAACATTAAAAGATAGTGAGAAAAATCTATTAAAATAACTATGCCTTCCTTATCTTTTGAACCATATATCCCAATGTTAGCTATATACTTTAAGCAGTTTAATAATAAAAAGAAAACTCCCCTCTTATCCAAGAACACTTTCTGTTCTAGAAAAGAACAAGAAATAAAGATTTCCATTTACTGGAGAATGGCTAAAGAAATTTTCTCATCAGTATAATGGAAGGTTTCTGCTTCATAATTTGAATCACTATGAAGAATTCCCAGCAAAATGAGAAGACAAATAAATTGATGCCATTTTAAATAGATAGAACAGAAGTTAAATTAATAATGAAGTTAATTCTGTGATTTATGATGAGCAATGTTGGACCCAAAGAAGAGTTTAAAAAATATACCTTCCTCTCCACTTTGAATAGATAGAATACTATGGATATGAAATATTACATATGCTTTCAGATATGATTGATTTGCTTATTGCTTTTGTCAAAATGTGTTTTCTTTCTCTTAAAAATTTTATTTTTTGATCTTTATTAAAAAGTATGGCAAAGGTAGGAGAGGAGAGAATGCTATACTTGGAAATGATGGTTACTAAAAGATAAAGATATAAATGCAAAATTAAAAAATAAAGTTCTTTCTGCAGGTTAATGTGAACTATTACACTCTAGGCTGGCTTTGGAAAGATGGAGATAATGTATCAGATCTGCTAATTATAGTCTTTTACTTAGCACTTAAAGGAAAAGGAACAAAGAACAAGCTATAAAAGTTTGGTTTAGGTTTAGAATCACTTCAAAACTACTCCAAAGTGTTCCTTGTACTCTTCCTTTCATGGGGAGGTATTAAACATTTGTAAAAATACAGGAGCAAATCACAGTATAGATAGATGCTGTACAGATCAGACTTCATGAAAATAATCAACAAAGTTCCTTGACAAATATGCTTGAAGATTGGCAGACATTGGGAGTCCACAAGTGGTATAGAATGTGCATATTTTTAGTACTTTTCTGTGTCTTATTCAGTCACGCAGATTTTTCCCCTTTTCTTTTTCTTTTATTCTTTTTGGTCTTAAAATTCTATTTATTATATGGAATGAGTCTCTGGGAAGGCCAAAGTCAGATACTGGGCAAAATTCTAGTGATGTTACAAACTTAAATGGCAAGTCAATACTCATTACAAATATGTTTGATAGGTTTTGAGGGGATTTTTTTGGAGGGGGAATTCTAATAAATGGACTCTTGGTTTGATTAATGTTAACATATAAGTGGGTCATGGATGGGAGGAAACTTGAGACTTTTATCCTATACAAAATATAGGTTTTAGTCCCTTTCTTCAAACCACAGTATAAAAAGGATTTATCAAACATTATGTGACAGTTGTACTGATGGAACAAAATATTTAGCTAAATCAATTTCACTCTTCTTACTCTCTCAGGAATCAGTATTAACAAAATTAGTGCTACATGGTCACAGTCCAAAGCCAGAAAAGGACAGAGAGATAGAGGTCTTATGTAGCTTATTAAACAGATGAACCTATTTATATTCCAAGTATTTATGTTAAAAAATGAGATCTATTTTTAGCCCCTTGAAGGTCATTAGTATATATATATATGTGTGCATATATATATATACACACACACATATATACACACACATATATGTATATATACACATACACATATATGTAAGTATGTATGTGTTTGCATGTATATGTATGTACAAAGGTATGTATAGGTTTGTATGTATATATGTACATATATACATATATACACACCCATATATATGTATACACATACGTACATATTACATATATTTATATATACTTACATATACATACATATATTACATATTTATATATATACATATATATACATACACATATATATATTACACATATTTACATATATATATATGCAACCCAAATTAAAATATCTCAGCTCAGAAATTTTGATTTAAACAAAGTTCAAGAATATTTAAACTTGATTCACACAATAAAAAGTTATTAATAAAATTCTGAGTGTTTCTTTAAGCACTTTTAAAGGGTTGCTCACTTTAGAGGTATGGGATTGTTTATGAGATTTCTCTAATTGTTTAGGAGTGTTCATACTTCTAAACATTAATAGCCCATTTAGAGAATGTGGAGGGAAGTGGAAAAAAATATCCTTTAAAAGTATTGAGTTGTAGGGACAGAGCCAAGATGGTGGAATAGAAACAACCCAGCTGACCTCTTCTAACCTTCCCCTCCAAATAACTTTAAAATAATGCCTCAAGTAGAATTCTGGGCCTACACAGCCAACAAATAGTGAGAGTGAGACTTTTTTTTTCAACCTAAATCAGCTTAGAAGGTTGGCAGAAAAGGTTTTGCTGTTAGGGTGAGAAGGAGAATATAGCTGCAACACCAGTAGTGGGCCATGAAGGCAGGTGTCCTAGTAGCAGCTTTGGGAGCTCTCATCCCAGAGATGGTCAAGGGGTCAGAAAACTGGTCAGAAAAAGATTACAGAAGACCCCATTCTGATACTGGCTACAGTGCTTGGTGCTATTTGGCAACCCTATTGCAGTTCAAGTCAGAGTTCTAGAGGAGAGAGGAGAATTTTTCATCTGTCACAAGGGAGCAAATGTCTTGATCATGAGTCAAGGACCTAGAGGAGCAATAGCGTTTACAGCTTTAGGGGAAAAAAAGCCTAGATATTATATTCCAAGAAATGACAAAGGAAAACTGCCCCAATATCTTAGTTCCATAAAGTAACCTAGAAATTAAATAAATCCCTGATAACCAGTCACCTACTAAAAGAGATTCCCAAGTCAAAGAGTAAATATTGCAAGCAGCCAGGGAGAAATGATTCAAATACCATGAAGGCACAGTCAGGATCATAGAAGATTTAGCAGCTTCGACATTAAAGGAGCTGAGAATATGGCACAAGATATTCCAAAGACAAAGAAGGTAGGATCATGACCAAGAATAATCTATCCAGTAAAACTAAGTATAATCTTTTTTTGGGGGGGGGGTGGATATTTAATGAAATAGAGGACTTCTAAGTATTTCTGATGAAAAAACCAAAGCTGAATAGAAAATTTGACATTCAAACACAAGACTCAAGAGAAATACAAAAGGATAAAGACAAACCATAAGGGACTCAATTAAGTTAAACTATTATAGAGTTAGAAGATACTTGTAATTTGTAAGATCTTTATCGTTATTAAGGCAATTAGAAGGCATCTACATAGACAGAGGGTATTATCATGAATTGATTATGTTAGGATGATGTAAAAAAATGAAGGACTAAAAAATTTAAAAAAATGAAAGGTGAGAAATAGCAATGCATTGGGAGAAGGGAAGAATGGGGAAAATCATCTCACTAAAACGAGACACAAGGAAAAGCTTTTACAGTGGAGGGAGAAATGGGGGTGGTGGTGGCAGGCAATGCTTGAGCATTGTATTTAAGGTTTTACCAAGTGTCACTAATTTGATCAAGAGTAGCTTTGATTATCTAGAAAAGGACCAGAAGAATGCTACAAATAAGTGAAAGTTCAAGTCAGGATATTCCACTGACTAAATCCCAATAAAGTTAAAAGACAGTTTCTAGGAAAGTTAGCCACAAGGGATACCAAAAGTAATGATAAAAAGAAATCTGAGGACCTTGACTCTACAGAGCAAGGGTGATCTTGCAGTTTTGTTTTGTTTTGTTTTCTGCCAATGTCAAATAACATATATTTAAAGACAAAGTGCAGGTTGGTCTCACCACTAGAAAAGGTAAGGCATTGATGGGATATTTCTCCACTGTCTAGGTTATTTTGAGAATGAATTTAATTAAAATTAATAATTCAACCAACATTATTAAATATCTCCAATTTTACCTGCTACATAAAAAATACATATTTGCCTAGACTCCTGCTAATCTAAATTTAAACTGCAAATGTAGGGGGATAGAAGAAATTACTTTGAATATTTCTACCATTTCAGATACAACAAAGATTAATAGATATGATATAGGAAGAAGTATATCAGTTGAAAGCCAGCCCCTAATTCCAAACAATTCACAAGAAATGAAGGAAGTCAGCAATAAAATTCTTAGCTTTGTATGTCAGTAAGAAATACATAAAGTCAGGTAAAAAACAAAGTGATATAAAGATTCAAGTATAAAGAGGTAAATTGAAGCATACAGGTATGTAACCATTTCAATGAAGGTGGAAGTTTTGGCACGTCTATCATGCACAATTCGAAGATGCTGTCATTGGATATTGTACCTTAAATGGATTTTAAGTTTACACACTGGCAATTAAGGATTTTTCAAGAATTAAAAGGAATTTTGTAAACCTAACTCAGATAGTTAGCTTGGGCCAGGGACCTACAGTAAGAGCATCAGAAAGTTCAGAGTACAATCTTAGTCATGGCTTCTGTTTGCTTTTTGCTGGTTGCCTGAGTGAGTGTGGTTGTCATGTCCTTATGATATTCAAACTAAAACAAACTTTGTCCTTCTTTGCAAGAGAACTTTTTAGCAGCATCACCCCTGCAATAGAGAGTAATAGACATCCTTGAAGAAGCTATCCAATGAAAGACCAGCAAATGGTAGCATAGAATAACCCAGTTAATACTGTAACTAGAAGGGAAGAGCCAAGATGGTGGAGAGAAGTCAGGAAGTTGCCTGAGCTATCCCCAGTTCCCCTCAAAAACAACATTAAATTAAGCCTCTAACCAGATTGTAGAGCAACAGAACCTACAAAAAGGTGGAGTAAAACAACTTAAGATAGCAAAAGACTACAAGAAACGTCTCTCTCACCAGGGTAAAAGGGGAGTGTATCCCAGGACAGACAGTGTCTGGGCAAGCCAGCAAGAGTCTCTTACCTACAACACAGATCAACAACTGAGTTCCAATGTTCTGGCATAGCAGGCCAATGGCACAGGAGGCCAGCCATGAGGCTTCTAGCCCCAGTGCAGAAGGCAAGTTGCCAGCTCCAGAAACCAGGCAACAAGAGGCACAACTAGGCTGTGCCACCCCAGTGCAGTGAGCAAGCTGCCAGCATTGAAGGCCCCAGCACACAAAGTCAGGGACCAGATACCTGGTTCCTAGCACAAGAAGCTTGAAAAAGGGCACCCTGTGCCCCAGGAGGAAAGTTCAACTTTAAAAGTCATGACACAGGCCTCAAAAATGGGCAAGAAGCAAAAGAGAATTTTGAACATAGAGAGCTATTATAGCGTCAGCGAAGACCAAAACACAAACTCAAAAAATGACAACAATGTCATAATGTCTACATGTGAAACCTCAAAGAAGAATGTGAATTGGTCTCAAACCTTCTTACAAGTGCTCAAAAGGGATTTTAAAAATCAAATAAGAGAGGTTGAAGAAAAACTGGAAAAAGAAATGAGAGGTATGCAAGAGGGAGTCAACATCTTAGAAAAAGAAAGACAAAACTTGACTGAAGAAAACAAATCTTTAAAAAATACAATTGACCAAATGGGGGGGGAGGTAGGGAGCAGGAAATCCCCTGAAGAAAACAACTCTTTTAAGAGTAAGATTGGCCAAATGGAAAAGGAGGTACAAAAAAAAAGAAAACAATTCATTAAAAATTAGAATTGGGCAAATGGAAGCTAATGACTCTATGAGACACCAAGAATCAGTCAAACAAAATTTTTAAAAGAACGGAAAAAATAGAAGAAAATGTAAAATACCTCATTAGAAAAACAACTGACCTGGAAAATCAATCCAGGAGAGATAGTCAAGGAAAATTCCTCTGATATCCTAGAACCAGAGGGCAAAATGATCATAGAAAGAATCCACCAATCACCTCCTGAAAATAGCCCAAAATGAAAACTCTAAGAAATAATGTAGCCAAATCTCAGAATTATTAGTTCAAAGAGAAAATACTGCAAGCAACCAGAAAGAAACAATTCAGATAACATGGAACCATAGTCAGGATTACACATGCTTTAGCAGCTTCTATATTAAATGATCGGAGGGCTTGGAACATGATGTTATGGAAGGCAAAAGAGCTGGGATTACAATCAAAAATAAACTACCCAGCAAAATTGAGCATAATCTTTCAGGGGAAAAGATGCAAATTCAATTAAATAAGTGACTTTCAATCATTCCAGATGAAAAGACCAGAGCTGAACAGAAAATTTGATTTTCAAATACATGATTCAAGACAAGCACAAAAAGGTAAACAGGAAAATTAAAAAAAAGTGTTATTCAATAAGGTTAAACTGTTTACATCCCTACATGGGAAGATGATAGGTGTAACTTGAGAACTGCATCTTTATTAAGTTGGTTAGAAGGGGTATACATAGTTAGAGGGTATGAGTATAAGTTGACTTTATGCAATGATATAAAAAAATTAAGGGGTGACAAAGGGGATTATAATAAGAGAAGAGAAAATGGGACGCAAAATAGGATAAATTACATCACATGAAAAGACACAAAAGACCTATTATAGTAAAGGAAAAGAAGGGAGGAAGGTGAGAATTGTTTGAACATTACTGTCATCAGATTTGGCTCAAAGACGGAATAAAATACGTACTCGGTTGGATATAGACATTTATCATACCCTATAGGGAAGTAGGAGGAGAAAGGAGAAAGAAAAAGGAGGGAGGTGGATAGAAAGGAGGGAAGAAGGGGAGTAGAAATAAAAGGGAAAAAGAGAAAGATAGAGGGAGGCAGTGCTCAGAAGCAAAACCCTAGTGAGAAGGGACAGGGTGAAAGGAAATAGAAAAGTGTAAACAGGGTGGAAAATAGGATGGAGGGAAAAACACAGTTAGTAATCATAACTGTGAATGTGAAATGAACTCTCCCATAAAATAGAAGCAGAAAGCAGAGTGGATCCAAGTCATAATCCTACAATGTGTTATTTAAAAGAAACACATTTGAAGCAGAGAGATATACATAGAGTAAAGGTAAAAGACTGGGGCAGAATGCATTATGCTTCAGCTGAAGGAAGAAAAAAAAAAGCAGGAGTGGCAATCCTAATCTCAGACAAAGCAAAAGCAAAAATAGACCTAATTAAAAGACACAGAGAAAGACACCACATCTTATTAAAATGGACATGGAGAATGAAGTAATATCAATACTAAAATATATGCACCAAGTGCTATAGTATACAAATTCTTCAGGAAAGGTTAAGTGAGTTACAGGAAGAAATAGTCAGCAAAACTATACTAGTGGGGGATTTCAACCTCCCCCTCTCAAAACTAGCCACAAAATAAACAAGAAAGTATTTGAGGAGGTGACAAATTAACACACACACACACACACACACACACACACACCAGAGAGAATAGGAATCAATGGAGTTTTCCTTAAAATGATAAGTAGTATTTATCTAAAACTATCAGCAAGCATTATATGTAATGAGGATAAGCTAGAAGCTTTCCCAATAAGATCATGGGTGAAGCAATGATGCTCATTATCATCTCTATTGTTAATATTGTTAGCTTTATGTTAACTTTAGCAATAAAATTTTAAAAATGAAAAAAATTAGAATAGGCAATGAGGAAACAAAACTATTACTCTTTGCAGAGGATATGATGGTATACTCAGAGAATCAATGAAAAAACTGCTTGAAATAATTAACTTTAGCAATGTTGCAGGATATAAAATAAACCCACAAAATTCATCAGCATTTCTATATATCACTAACAAAGCACAAGAGATCAAAAGAGAGAGTCTACTTACCAAGACAAACCCAGGAATTATATTAACACAATTACAAAACACTTCACACAAATAAAGTCAGATCTAAACACTTCAGAAAATATCAGTTGCTCATGGGTAGGTCAGGCTAATATAATAAAAATGACAATTCTTCCTAAATTAATTTGCTTATTCAGTGTCATTTCAATAAAATTACCAAAAATTGTTTTATAGAGCTAGAAAAAAATAATTACAAAATTCATCTGGAAGAACAAAAGTTCAAGAATATCAAGGGCATTAATGAAAAAACACAAAGGAAGGGGGCTAGCCATACCAGATTTAAAATTATATTATAAAGTGACAATCATCAAAACTATTTGGTATTAGTGAAGAAATAGAGTGGTGGATCAGTGGAATAGGTTAGATAAACAAGACAAAGTAGTCAATGATATAGTAACCTACTGTTTGATAAACACAAAGACTCCAGCCTCTGGGATAAGAACTCACTATCTGACAAAAATGTCTGGGAAAACTGGAGAACAGTATGACAGAAACTAGGTATAGACCAACATTTTACACTATATACAAAGATAAGGTCAAAATGGGTACATGATGTAGACATCAAGGGTGATAGCATAAGCAAACTAAGAAAACAAGAAATAGTTTACCTGTCAGACCTATAAGGAAGGAAAGAATTTATGACCAAACAGTTACAGAACATTATGAAATGCAAAATGTATAGTTTTGATTACATTAAATTAAAAACTTTTTCCACAAAGCCAATGCAACCAGAATTAGAAAGAAAGCAGAAAACTGGGAAACAATTTTTACTGCCAGTGTTTCTGATGAAATCTTCATTTCTAAAATATATAGAGAACTGAGTCAAATTTATAAGAATACAAGTCATTCCTCAATTGATAAATGGTCAAAGGATATAAACAGGCATTTGTCAGATGAAGAAATTAAAGCTATCTATAGTCACATGAAAAAGTACCTTAAATCACCATTGATTAAAGGAATACAAATTAAAATAACTCTGAGGTACTACTTCATATCCATAAGAATGGCTAATATTATAAAAAAGGAAATTGATAAATGTTGGAAAAGATGTGGGAAAATTGGATCACTAAGATTGTTGGTGGAGTTGTGAACTGATACAACCATTCTAGAGAACAATTTGGAGCTGTGGCCAAAGGCCTATGAAATTGTGCATTGTGAATTGTGAATTGGTCCTGCAGTAGCATTATTAGTTCTGTATCCCAAAAAGATCTTTAAAAAGGGAAAAGTATCCACATGTAAAAAAGAATTATAGCAGCTTTTTTTGTGGTGACAAAGAATTAGAAATTCCCCATCAGTTGGGGAATGGTTGAACAAGTTGTGGCATAAGAATGTGCTATGAGAAATGATGATCAAGCAGATTTCAGAAAAACCTGGAAAGACTTACATGAACTGATGCGGAATGAAGTGAGCAGAACCAGGAGAACATTGTACATAGTAGCAACAACATTTTGCTGTGATCGACTTTGATAGACTTGACTCTTCTCAACAATACAATGATGTAATACAGTTCCAAAAGACTCATGATGGAAAATGCTATACACATCCAGAGAAAGAACTATGCAGTTCGAATGTAGATCAAAGCACTCTATTTTCACTTTTTTTTCTTTCTTGTGGTTTTTCCCTTTTATTCTGATTCTTCTTTCACAACATGACTAATGTGGAAAAGTTTTTAATATTTTGTACATGGATACCCTACATCAGATTGCTTGCTGTCTTGAGGGGAAAACGAAGAAGGGAGGGAGAAAGAAATTGGAATTCAAAATCTTATAAAAGTGATTGTTGAACAGAAAAAGAAAATTAAATACTGTAACTAGTGAGTTATGGATCTAACCAGCAGAGATGTTATAGTATAGGCTCAATCCAACAGATAGGATTAGAGATAATGCCACACCTAATAGATATATGATCAAATGTTCAACAGAGACAAGCAAAGGTGATAAAATACTCTTTAGGGATCTGATGCCCAGTACAGCATCAGAGAGAGTCAAGATGATATAATCAGAGAACATTGGTAGCTACAACAAAAGAAGTGTGTTTACCTGGCCATATATGGGCCCTGATCATGCATGTTTTATTTATGCATGGGTAGTGCTGACTACACATGTGTGTTCCCTATGTGTGTGCCCCATGACACAACTGCACATATGCTTCCTATGCATATATACCTTTTCCACTGTTGATGTGATAATTTGTATTCAAATGTAGCCCTGTGTGTATTGGTGAAAATTTTTTATTTCTTTTTAAGCTATTTGATTAAATGTCTTGTCTTTTGAACTAATGTGTCCTCCCTGGCTGGCTTAGTACAAACATCAATTAAGGAAAAAGAGCTATAGTTTTGGTTGGTGAATACCTACATAGAACCTAAAATCAGGGGGCAGTTGGACACCTCTTTTTCAAGCCTTTCTCCTCCTCAGAAAATTTGAAAAAAAAGAAGTACTTTTTACAAAGAAGCAGATTGATGTACTGTATAGCAGCCCAAGTAAATTAGACCTATCCAACACCAATCTGATAATATATTGTAACCACCTGTTCACTTAATTGCAAGACCTCCATTTTTTTCTGATTCTGGAGCTATTTTGTAACACATTTATCAATTATTAAAATTCTTGCTCTGGAATGAGGCAAGATATGGAAACCAAAGTACCTGATCTGTTATTTTTTAAAGAGATCAGATTTTTTTGAAAATTAATTCATTTATGTGCAACATTGTAAACTTCCAAAAAAGTACTTTTAAAATGGGTAAGAGTAGGCTACCCACATTGATTTTTAGTAAGAATAAGAGTTTCTGAACTGTATCTAAACAGAATTTCTTGTCCCCAACCTTGATCCAGAATGACCTTAATATGTATATCCCTCATCATAATGCATATGTAGATCTCTCTCCTAAAGAGAATATAATTGACAACTTGTGAACTTTATATTTTCTCAGTAAACATTAATTGGCATCACAATTTCAGGACACAAATGTTGAATGATAATTAAGATAAGGTGACTAGACCTATCTCAAGAGCTGACATTTGGTGCTGCACTTCCTTTTCACAATGGTCTAGAGACAACCATCCCAAAATCTGTCTTCCACCAACCCACACTCCATGAGGTAAGCATGAAGATGAATTATAGGGCAGGACAAAGAAGCAAAGTTGGTAGTCATTGGAATTTGCAGGGAAAAAAAGGGATAAACCATTTCCTCCACCTATGTAATGATATCTGCTATATCTACATGATGATTGGGCAGAAAGTACCTTCTACCTACTACTTTTAATTTATCCCCTATATGTCTTGTTTATACATAATTATTTGCATGCTGTCTCCCTCATGAGCTCATTGAGGGCAGTGTCTGTCTTTTGCATTCCTTTGTAGCCTCAGTACTTAGCACAATATCTGGCACAGAGTAGGAGCTTAACAAATGTTTGTTAACTGACTGAGTAGGTAAGTGTAGTGACAATGGAAATGAAGTGAAAGCAAGGCAAAGATGGGAGACATTAGAAAGAAAGAAACAATAGGATCAGTTGATGGGCTAGTAATCAGGAATATTGGACAATGAAGAATGAAAGATTACTTAGATTTCCTAATGTGAGAGCTTGAAAAATGATTATGTATGTTAAGAGGAGATACATTTGACAAAAGCTGCTGTGAAAACTGGAGAATAGTATGGCAGAAACTAAGCATAGACCAATACCTTACACCATACACCAAAATAAAGTCAAAATAGGTACATGATTTAGATATAAAGGCTGATACTATAAGCAAATTGGGAAAGCAAGGAATAGTTTACCTATCAGATTTATGGAGAACAGAAGAATTTATCACCAAACAAGAGATAGAGAACATTATGAAATTCAAAATGGATAATTTTGATTACTTTAAATTAAAAAGGTTTTGTACAAACAAAGCCAATGCAACCAGGATTAGAAGGGAAGCAGAAAGCTGGGAAACAATTTTTACAACCAGTATCTCTGATAAAGGCTTCATTTCTAAAATATATAGAGAACTGATTCAAATTTATGAGAATACAAGTCATTCCCCAATTGATAAATGGTCAAAGGATATGAATAGGCAGTTTTCAGATGAAGAAATTAAAGCTATCTATAATCATATGGAAAAATGCTCTAAATCACTATTGATTAGAGAAATGCAAATCAAAACAACTCTGAGGTACCATATCATACCCATCAGATTGGCTAACATGACAAAACAGGAAAATGATAACTGTTGGAGAATATGTGGGAAAATTGGAACACTAATGCATTGTTGGTGGCACTGTGAACTGATCCAATCATTTTGGAGAGCAATTTGGGACTATGCCCAAAGGCTATAAAAATGTGCATACCCTTTGATCCAGCAATAGCACTTCTAGATCTGTATCCCAAAGAGATCATAAAAATGGGAAAAAGCCCTACATGTACAAAAAATATTTATAGCAGCTCTTTTTGTGCTGGTGAAGAATTAGAAATTGAGGGGCCCAGCAATCCCGTGGGGAATGGCTAAACAAGTTGTGGTATATGAATGCAATGGAATACTATTGTGCTGTAAGAAATGATTAGCAGGATGAGTTCAGAAAAACCTGGAAAGACTGATGCTGAATGAGGAGCAGAACCAGGAGAACATTGTACATATTAACAGCCACATTGTGTGATGGCTAACTTTAATAGACTTAGCCCTTCTCAGTAATGCAAGAATCTAAAGCATCGCCAAAAGTCTTATAATGGAAAATGCTATCCACATCCAGAGAAAGAACTGCGGAGCCTGCATGCAGATCGAAGTGTACTACTTGCTCTTTTTTTTTCCTTCTGTTTTGTTTTGTTTCTTCTTTCTTGTGGTTCTTCCTATTGGTTCTAACTCTTCTTTACAACAAGACTAATGTGAAAATATGTTTAGTAGGAATGTATATGTAGAGCCTATATTATATTGCACCCCCTCTTGGGGAGGGAGGGAGGGGGAGAAAATTTAAAATGCAAAATCTTATGGAAGTAAATGTTGAGAACTAAAAATAAATTAATTAATTAAAAAATAAGTGCATCCTTTTCAGATTAAAAAAAAGAGGAGATATATTATTAGTAATTAAAATTATTTGAGTTAGCCCATAAAATTAAAATATATATAAACCAATATAATCAAAACTAGAAATAGAACAAAGACACATAAAAAAAAAATCAGAGAATTAGATGTTGCCAGGAACATGGTATGTGTTAGTTATGGCAGTTGAGCCGTTAATTGGCTTGAAGATTCCTGGTATCATCTAATCCAACTCATACATAAAACATGAATCTCCATACAAAAGAGCCATCCCACCTCCACATGAAACCTCCAGTGACAAGGAATTCTCTACTTCCCAAAGTCAACCATTCTAACTTTAGATAGTTTTAATTGCTAAAAAAAAAAATCCTTCCTATTGAGATGAAATCTGTTGCCTGATAGAATTATGTAGAGACAAATGGGTAAGATAATGAAAGGGTCTTTAATGATCATACCCACCTGAAAAAGCTGTGGTAACCATTGGCTTGTGGGCTGAGTTATTGTTGTGTACAGGCCACTCTTTCACTCCTAGAATAATGTTTTTGTGCCCATGTAGAAAACTCTATTTCTTTATTTCCACCAGGCCAGGAAGGAGGTTTGCAAAACCACACACACACACACACACTCACAATTAAATAACCCACTTTCTCCTTCCCCAAAAAATATAGTATGGAGTAGATTCTCTAATTTAGGAGTTAGCAACTTGGATTCATTATCTCTTATAGAACATATCACCTCTATGAAAGACGGTAGCAATTTTCCTCCCTCTTTTTGTCTGAGTTAATTGATGCACTATGAATAATGACTCCTCCTACCTTACCCATTCTTCTGGAGAGTCATGGGGATACCCTAACTCTCCTGTTCTTGTGAAAATGAAAGTGTGAGATTTGCTAGACAAATTACATGTACTTCCCTCCCACCCCCTACCAAGAATACACATAAACAGATGTCATGTTGTTTAGTATAGAGACAGATGATTCGCAGAATTGGCTATGTTCCCCCATGTGACTAAAGCAGATGCTAGTTTATCTGCCTTTTCCAGTGCCTATCAGGTCATCTCAGTGTTAAGCCATAGGAACATTTCAGCCATACTCCACAAAGATGAATGTATGGCTTAGTGTTCCCTTTTCTTCACAAAAAAGGGAAAAATGGTACTGTTAGACAGGGAGGGAAAAATGACTGCAATGATAAGATATTACTTCATAGCTCAAAACATTAGAGAAATATAACCTTGAATTTAAAAAAACACTCCATAAATAAGTTGAAGTGAGAGAATGGAATCAATATTAATAATAACAAACATTTACATTGTGATTTAAGGGTTGCAAAGTGTTTCACATAAATTATCTCATCTGATGCTCAAAAACTGTAGGATAGGTGCTACTATGACCCCCACTTCACACTGATGCTGAGGGAGGCTAGATGACTTTCTCATGGTCACAAAGCTTATAACTGTAACAGTATTCTAGTACAAGATTTTTTTTACTTAAAGTCCAATGTTCTATCCACTATGCAATCTATCTGCCATAATCCAAAATTTTTAACCTGCCTTTGCAGGCCTTAGTTTATTCATCTCTAAGATGAATGGGTTGAACTAGTTCTTGGAATACAGCAAGAGCTAGAAGAGAACTTAAAGGTCATCTAGTCCAACTCTTTCATTTTACAGATGAAGAAACTGAAATGCAGAGAACTTAAATGACCTCCCCTAAGCTATATAGGTAGTAAATGGCTGAACAAGAATTTGAATTCACAACTTGTGAGTCCAAGTTCTGCATTTCTTCTACTGTTTTGCTATTTTGCAATGATCTGTAACGTCCCTTCTGACACTAATAATCTATTGTGTGTGTTTTCCATTTCAAGTGTATGAATATAAGGTCCTGGCAGCTTAGAGTGAAATGAAGAACTCCTCTACTACTGTTAGGGTTCTTAACCTTTTTCTTTTTCTTTTTCTTTTTCTTTTTTCTTTTTGGTATGTCATGGACTATTGACACTCTGGTGAAGTTTAGGTATCCCTCTTCAGAATACTATTTCTAAATATTTAAAAGAATGCTCAATTTTCTTTAGAAGTTGGTGAAAATAAAGATGTAAATTTTTCCCCATTAAAGTTCACAGACCCTCTGATTGAGAGACTCAAGTCTCCAGGTTAAGAACCTCTGTGCTAATGTAATTAAACAAAGGAGTTCTTCACTGTTAGAATTTGATTTCTTACTCATCAGCTTTCCCTGAAGTGAAATATTTTGAAACACTCTAGTAACCCTTTTTCTTACATTGCCATTCATGTCACAGGCTCCACAATTAACATAGTCCAGCATTTTATCTCTGCAAGAGGTATGCTGCCTTACTCCATACTGGGTGAAAAATGGTAGTATCTAATCACCAGTTGCTGCAACATTAGAAGTTCCAACAGTGATTCTGTAACTTGATTTCAAGTTTTGTAGATATACTGGGTAATGTGTATGATTAATGCCTTTTTGTCTTTCCCTGCTCAAGCTTCCAATCAGCTTAATTAAGATCCTGCTAGTGGTAATTGGGTAAATATAACTTAACTTCTTCAACTTTACCCTTACTAATGTCTGGATTAATCTGTCAGTAGAGCTTATCTAATAAAAGACTAACTTTGCACTTGGTACAGAAAGGATAGTTATAAATACAAATTGTTATCTGATTCAATGTGACAAATGTTAATTAAAAGCTCACTATGTTTAAGGTGAAATTAGACAATTTTGCTTGCCTGCAGAAGCCATACTATCTAGTAAAATAGATAAGGCTCAGAATTAAATCATCATAATACTTCTAAAAGGGGGCTGCTATTTGTGTGGACACTCCTACCACTGATCAAGATCTTAACTCCTTGGTGAGTATAGGCAGTTCCCTATAAGGAAACATCCTCCATCAATACATATTGGCAATTGTTCTGAAATCTACAGTCTTTGAGTGATTCAGAAACAAAATAATTTACCCAGGGCCCTATATTTAACATACTATATGAGAAAAGAAATTTAAACTCATGTCTTCTTATTCTACAGCTGTATTTCTATCTATTACTGCCATTTCTTCATAATAATGTTTCTCTTAATGACTAAAATTTATATAGAACTTGAAGACTTTCAAAGCATTTTACACATAATCACTTTCTGAGATAGCTAATGGCACAGTGTTCCTGGAATCAAAAAGCCATGAGTTCAAGTCCTGACTCAGACACTTATTGTTTGAGTAAGTCTGGGTAGTCATTCAGATTCTGTCCACCTCAATTTCCTCAACTGTGAAATGTAGAAAATAATAGCAACTACCTCCCAAGGTTGTTGTGAGGATCAAATAAGATATGATTTATAAGGTGCTTAGCACAGTGCTTGAGGTACAATTCACAGTCAGACTTGAGCCTCAGGTTTGATTATTTCAAGGTACTGGAAGGAAAGGTTAAGAGATTATATAAATATCATTGCAAATATATGTTTATTACTATTGCAATACAAACAGCATAAGTCAGAAGAACATATACAGAGTCAATGGGTTATAGAAACCCTACAAATCATTTGTGTGTGTGAGCGTATGTGGGTATATATTCATGTATCATAAATATATATGTATATATGTTTAATGACATAGTAGACATACTGATAAGCATATGAGTACATCTACTACATCATTACAGATGTACTAGATCTACTTGTCTCATATGACAGTAAGTGTATATAGATATACACCCATATAGACAGACAGATGGGTAGATAGATAGATGACAGATAGATAGATAGATAGAACCCTACTCTTTCATCTGAGGTCCTAAGATTTCTCTTATCTATACAGGCTGAGCTAGGAAATGACCTTAATTCTAATTATATCTGAGGAATTACAGAAAGACAATAATCAGGGCTCAGAATTCAACAGAAAAGCAGGATATATTTTATTTGGGAAATTTCTCTCTCTCTCTCAATCAATCAATCAATCAATAGGATTGCAGTGTTGCTATAGTATATGGATTGCTGATCATACAACTCCATGATCTCTGAGGACTCAAAATTGCAGATAACTCAAAAGTCAATGAAGAGACACATCATGGATATAAGTCAAGTGCAAAATATTCCTAATGATAACTTGCCTGCAAGGTGTAGGGTAAAAGACATCATAAAAGAGGTAATGCGCTTCTGGTGCTTTTTCCCCTGAAGTTATCTTGTACTGTAGGTATAGGTACCTGTATTGTATATGCCTATCGATGCACAAATTGTCTCTTTCATGAAAATGTGAGCCCCTTGAGATCAAGGTGTTGTTGTTTTTTTCTCTGTCTCCCCAGTTGTTAGCCCCATGCATATCATATAACAGACATTTATTAAATGCTTGATGATTGATTATTGATGTGGCCAGAGTGAGAGATAACAGATGGAAAGTTAAAGTGTTGCACTTATACCAATAGAGTGCTGATTGTCTTAGAAGAATTCCTGTATATTGAGTTGAAGCTCTATAAGAGTTCTCTGGAAGGACATTCACCAGAATCATACTGAATGAGAAGTTATGGGTTCTGACTTGTACCGAAGGAGGAAATGCCTACATCAATGAATCTGTCAATCCATTAAACAAAGAAGTATCTTTGGAGGTCAATGAAGAAAGGAGGAGAAAAGAGAGCCAGTGTTGTTGTTGTTGTTGTTTTCCCTCAATCTAGGTAAAAGTAGGTGCCTAGGAGTATAGCTCACCCTCAAGAGTCAGGCAATATCTGCTTTATCCCACTAGGTCTATTCTCATGCCTCTCTCCAAAGATTCTGAAATCAGCAATTAACCAAGAATTATTTATTTGAATTTGTTTATTTGAATATGCTTATTTATTTGAATATGTTTATTCCAATGTACAAAGAATAAAGCTACAAAGTACAAGTCTATATTCTTATTCTAACTTTTAGACCACCAGAGAAGGAAAGTTAAGATTAGGATGGTTCATCATTTAGGAAGTGTTTCAATTCTCATGTGACTTGGAACAATAAACTCATGAGCTTCCTCCAGCTAACTTAACTTAGAGTTACATCCTACTGTTTTTTAATAGAAATAGCATGTTTCATTTACTCCGTCCTTTGGTGTGTAAATCCTATTACAGAGGAGAATTGAAAACCACATTCATGATGCTGAGACCAATAAATTCTTATTCTGTCATCAGGGTTCATGTTAACGATGGATTTTTTTTTAAAATAATCACTTGTTTAACAAAATTAAGCATGCTAGCCATCTTTGTTAAGCAGAAAAATTTATTACAGATTCCTAATTATATTTTCATATTTTTCCATACTTGCTCAGCTTTGTCAAATGCACCTCCTCTCTCTGGACTAGCGGATGTCAAACATGAATGGAGAAGATAATCTGATGCAGTTTGCAATTCTTCTTTCCTCACCTCTCATAAATATCTCTATCTTATATCAGGCAAGCTAAGAAATCTAAACTCTTGTCCTTCATAAGCATTCCAAAGTCTGTTGAAACATGAGAAGTGACAGATTGGTTATTAAGTCATTTATGCCACTGACACATCTCCTCTCTTTTCAAATGGTGAAATATTACCCCAGCTGCTGGAAATTTATTAAACTCATAAGAGAGTGATTGAGAATTACTGTGATACATCTGCTGAGTGTTTCATTAAGATGAAGCAGAGAAGATAAGAACTACTTTGTGACAGAAAAGGGTATCCCCAGGGTAGCCATGACACAGAAGGCTCTTTCTTGGGGCTCCCATATTTACTTCCTTCTCATAATGTTTTGCCCCCACCATGCAAAAAGGAGAGGGTTCTCTCCTGAGTATTTTATCCCTGAATTTCATATCACTTCCACGTTTCTCTTCATCAGCTTTATTGCTCCCCAATTTATAGGACAGCATGCACAGATTCTGTGGGTGTGTGACAACGTTTTTTACTATGGTGTGTGAGAATCTTTCAAATTTCAAATATTCTATAACAATATGTACATAAACTTACATTATTCAGCTAACTTGGTGTATGTTTTAAACATTATACTATCTCCAAAAGATGCACCCTGTATTCTGCCCTTACTTTTTTTTCCTAGTTTACCTTTTTCCTGTGAAAGAAAGTTTACTTTCTCATTCTCTACTGGTGAGGCCCTAGAGAAAATGGGTCCTGTCTCTAGAGTTCAGCTTACCACCCCTTCTTAACCCAACAGCCTCTGATAGAATTTATATTTTTTAGTCTCATGAAAAATCAACTGATAGCTACCATTCCCCATCATTGTTATTTTCCTCAGAGAAATTACTTAACTCATTTTACTCTTATTCCTGATTTTAATACTTTTCTAATGTAGTTGATTTTATTTAGACACTTCACTTTTTATGTGGTCCTCTAAGACCACCTCTAATTCTCATTACTTTTCTGAAAATACAGGAAATCTAAAAGCTCTATTTTTCTTCATAATCCTCTCACTTCCCCCATCATTGGTTCATTTGGTAAGGAAAATTAAAGTCTTAAATATCATAGATTTAGAGCTAGCAGGAACCATAGCAGACATAAGATTATAGACCTAGTGGTAAAAGGAAACACAGATATCATCTATCTCAAACTCATTCATTTTACCAATGGAAAAATGGAATCCCAAATAAGTTGTTATTTGACCAAAGTTGAAAAAGTAGTAAACATCAGAGGTAGATTTTGAACCTAGGTCCTCTGAAACCAGAGTCTTCTCATCAACCCTCTCATTATACATAATAGGAAACTGAAACAAGGTCACACAATTATGTGGCAGAACCAAAATTTGTACACTCCTCTTCTGCATTCCTTCTTGTTTCAAATTTTTTTCAATCCACATGCCTGGTGTCATTCCTTAATTTTTAAACACTTTGGGAGAATTGTCCTGATCCTCTCCCAATGTTACTCTCAGGTATACCCTTCTCTTAGCTCAAAAACTCATAGGATCAGTCACAAAATAATATCTTCATGTCTCTTTGGGAAATGCCAACCAGTGATTTTCACAGAATCATTAGACATGGATTTAAAGGATCTAAGCTTAATTTTCACCTGTGATACTTACTATGAGAATAATTTTGAGCAAGTCACTTAACCTCCCTAACCCTCAATTTCCACATCTTTAAATTCAGAGAGTTGGACTATGTGGTTTCTGAGATTACTTCTAGCTTTAGATCTAGTATTCTCATATTCTAGCATCCTATGACAAAAGAGTTGGAAGATTAGGAGGCCTAAAGCTTTGAAAATTAATAGCTAAGAGCTGTAATCTTTATCTCTATAGTCACACTGAATAAAAATAAAGACATTTAACTCTCTGGGATTTTCTAAATTAATAGAGAAAACACCACCAAGATATGTCAAGTTTCAACTTCTTTTATACATTTGGAAAGCCAGGGTATTCCTAAGACCTCTTTCCTTTTTAGGCCACCCTCCTCCAATGAAATTATGTCAAGACAAAGTGCATTTATTAAGCACTTATTTCATTCTAGGCATTGTATTCATTGCTACAAATACAAATACAAGAAGAGAATAACTCCCTGCCCTCAAGAAGCTTACAGTCTTATTATAATAGAGCCGAAGAGTAGATGGAAGATAGATGGGTGAGAAAGAGGCATAGTGGTGAAATATGAATCAGAAGTAGAATCAGAAGAGGAGTGAAGGATGGCCTGGGTCTTGCCTCAAAATGTAGGAAGGGACGAATGCATTAATTGGTATGAAGGGGCGATGAGGATGTAGGGGTGTTCTAGGATAAGAAAGCAGTTGAGGCATTGTGGAAAAGACTAGAATTAGAAACAGAGTCAGGAGAATTAGAAACAAGATTCATCTGAAGGATTCCTTCTTTGCCACAGAAAGTCTTTCAAGGTATTAGTCTAATCAAATGCCAGATGAGGAAGAAAAATGGATGGCATTGGTACAAGTAGTCAGTGCTCCTGGTATAAATACATTGTCATAATTTCCAAATTCAAAATTGGGACAAATAACCTATAAATAATTTTTGTTTTTTGTTAAATTAATTTATTTTTAAACTCAACAATAAAACTTAAATACACAATAAGAAAACAAAAATAAACATATTATAAGTTTAAATATTAAAACAAATACAAAATAAGAAAAGAAGAAAGCATTGCCATCTGCACAACAGAATGTAAGAAAGGATTCAAAATATACCACAATCAACTTCCATTTCAAGAGAGCCTATATAATAGATACTATACATTGTATACAGAGCTATCCAGACTTTGCTTCCTTGTAAGTTTTCTTTTGTTCTTTTCTGTGCACTCTTTATTTTATTCTTTTTCCTCCTTCCTACTCCCCTCCCCAAGAAGGTTACAATTAAGCACAAATATATGTGTGTGTATATGCATGTATATATGTATATGTACACCCATATAAATATATGTGCATATATACATACATATACACATATACATGCAAACATACATATATACATATACACTTACATATATATACTTACATGCACATACATATACTTAGATATCAATAATCATACTCATATATAGACCTATACCTGCAAATGCATCTATGTAAGACCATACTATACTTGTTTCTCCTATGTTTCTCTGAGGGTGTATAACATCTTCCTTGATAAGTCCAAGTACTATATTTTTCTAAGTCGTTTTCTAAGTCACTCATCATTTCCTATACCACAACAATGTTCTAATCTAATACTGTCTAGTTCTTTTAAATAGTCTAAAACAATATTGATTAACATGGCTGATATATAGTGTAGTTTCCCTATTTTTCTCTTGTGATTGAATTTATTTTAGCTTTAACTTTGTCTGAGATCATGTTTACTACTCCTGCTTTTTTCCTAATAAATTCTACTATTGATCTTTTTTATTTTGTGTTTATATGTATATCTTGTTTCCTATCCCTCCTGACTCCTCTACTTTACTTCCACCTGTCACATTACCTTCCTATTACTTAACCTGCCCCCCCAATTGTCTGGGGGCAGAGTGAAGATGGCAGAGTAAAAGCAGTGACTTGCTTGAGTTCTTCCCCAAACCCCTTCAAATACCTGTAAAAAATGGTTCTAAACAAATTCTAGAGCAACAGAACTCAAAACAAAAAAAGACAGAGTGAAAAAAATTTCCAGCCCAAGACAACCTGGAGGGTTGATTGGGAAAGTCTATTGCAGCAGACTGGGAGAGGAGCACAGTTCAGTTGCATAAACAAAGACCAGGTCTAAAAAACCTAGAACAGTCCTCAAGGGATTGAATCAGGGAGATCTGTGGCAATTTCTATACTTCTCAACCCATAAACACCAAAGACAACCTAGAAGTTCAGTCGGAAAGGTTGGTCTGACCTCAGTGAGATAGGGGCTCCATCTGATGCAGCCCCAGGGTGGCAGCTACTTCCTGAGCTCTCAGTCCACAGACACAATGGGAATCAAATGGCTAATCAGAGGGGGATTGCAGGGACATCTTTGCTGGTGCTGAGGCATGATTCTCTTGCTTTGTCCATGCTGGGATCTGGGTCGCAGCTCTGGGTGGCAGTCCTGAGGTGAGGAGGAGCACTGGTGTGGTGGAGCTTGTAGTGGCAGTGGAGAGGGAATCCTTTTCACAGTTCCAAGGCAGAAAAGAATGCTTGTGATCACTCCTAGACAGAGCACAGGCCAGGAAAGGAGTAAACAACTCACCCTTGATCATACCACCTTGGAAGAACTGAAAATTTACAGGTCCCTAGAAGTATCTCTGAAAACAATTGAACAAAACCCCTGAGGCTTGGAACAGAACATTCTCCATACTGGAAGCAGACCCCCTACCTTAACAAAGAGTTTAAAACTCTAGTAATTGACTGGGATCATGAGCAAATGGTGCAAAAAAAGTCAGACCATAGAATCTTACTTTGGTGACAAAGAAGATCAAAACATACAACTAGAAGAAGACAGCAAAGTCAAAGCTCCTACATCCAAAGACTCCAAGAAAAAATATGAATCAGTCCCAGGCCATGGAAGGGCTCAAAAAGGATTTTGATAAGCAACTAAGAGAAGTAGAGGAAAAACTGGGAAGATAAATGAGAGTGATACAAGAAAATCATTAAAAACAAGAAAACAGCTTGCTGAAGGAGACCCCCCCCACCCCAAAAAAACTGAGGAAAATAACACCTTAAAAAATAGCCTAACCCAAACGTCAAAGGAGGTCCAAAGAGCCAACAAGGAGAAAAATGCCTTAAAAACAGAATTGGCCAGATGGAAAAGGAAGCCAAAAGCTCACAGAAGAAAATAGTACTTTAAAAATTAGAATGGAGCAATTGGAAGCTAGTAACTTTATGAGAAATCAAGACATTGTAAAACAAAACTAAGAAAATGAAAAAAAATAGAAGACAATGTGAAATATCTCATTGGAAAAACAACCAACCTGGAAAACAGATCCAGGAGAGATCATTTTAAAAGTCTTGGAATATCTGAAAGCCATGATCCAAAAAAGAGCCTAGACATCATGTTTCAAATTATCAAGGAAAACTGTTCTGATATTTTAGAACCAGAGGACAAAACAGAAATGGAAAGAATCCACTGATTGCCTCCTGAAAGAGATCCCCAAAGGAAAACTCCTAGGAATATTGTAGCCAAATTCCAGAGTTCCTAGGTCAAGGAGAAAATATTGCAAGCAGCCAGAAACAAACCATTCAAGTATTGTGGAAACACAATCAGGATAACACAAGATTTAGCAGCTTCTACATTAAGGGACCAGAGGATTTGGAATATAATATTCTGAAGGTCAAAGGAGATAGGATTACAGCCAAGAATCAACTACCCAGCAAAACTAAGTATAATCCTTTAGGGGAAAAAAAATGGACATTCAGTGAAATAGAGGACTTTCAGGCATTCTTGATGAACAGACCAGAGCTGAATAGAAAATTTGACTTTCAAATACAAGACCCAATTGCAAGAGAAATGTGAAGAGGTAAACAGGAAAGAGAAATCATAAGGGACTTATTAAGGTTGAACTGTTTACATTCTTGCATGGAAAGACAATACTTGTAACTCATGATACCTTTGTCAGTATTAGGGTCCTTAGAGGGAAAAAATTACATGTATGTATATATAGATAGATAAATAAATAGAGGGCACAGGGTGAGTTGAAGATGAAGGGGTGATATCTGCAGAATAAAATTAAGGGGTGAGAGAGGATTATACTGGGAGAAGGAGAAAGGGAGAGGTAGAATGGGGTAAATTATCTCACATAAAACAGAAAAGAAAAGACTTTTTAAATTGGAGGGGAAGTGGGCAAAGGTGAGAGGGAATGAGTGAATTCTCATCAGATTTGGCTTAAGGAGGGAATACTATACACAATTGGGTATGGAAATCTATCTTACCCTACAGGAAAGTAAGGGGTGGGGGATGGGACAAGAGAGCAAGGGGATGATAGAGAGGAGGGCAGACTAGAGGAGGGGGTAATCAGAAGCAAACACTTCTGAGGAGGGACAGGGTTAAAAAAGAGAATAGAATAAATGGGGGCAGGATAGGATGAGGGGAAATATAGTTAGTTTTCCACAGCATGACTACTATGGAAGTGTTTTGCATGACTACACAGCTATAACCTATATTGAGTTGCTTGCCTTCTCAATGAATATGACTGGGGAGGGAGGAAGGGAGAAAATTTGGAACCCAAAGTTTTAAAAACAGATGTTAAAAGTTGTTTTCACATGCAACTGGGAAATAAGGCAATGGGGTACAGAAATCTATCCTGCCCCACAGGAAAATAGAAGGGGAAAGCTGTAAGAGAAGGAGAGGGTGATAGAAGGGAGGGCAGATTAGAGGAAGTGGTATTCAGAATGCATGCTGTCTTGGAGTGGGGGAGGGGTGAGATGGGGAGAAAATTTGAAACTCAAATCTTGTGGAAGTGAATATTGAAAACTAGAAACAAATAAATTAATAAATGTTTCTAAAAAAAACCTGCCCCCTCAAAGATCCCTCCCTTATCTTCTCCTTCCACCCTTTCCCCTTGCCCTCTTGTTTCTATCTGAATTTAGAAGACTTTAATAGCCTTCCAAACATATGTTATTCTCTCTTTATCCCATTCCTGTTAATCTAGATACCCTATTATGCCCCCCATCCTATTCCTTCACCATCTTTCCCTCCCATATCTTCTCCCCCATCCATATCCCCTTAGCCTTTTATCTCTTTCTAAATTTAGAATACTTTTATACCCTTCTAAATATGCATGTATGTATGCATTGCTCTCTCTTTAACCCATTCCTGATGTGAGTAGGGTTTCAGAACTATTAGCCCTCCTCTCCAATCTAATTCCTCTGTGTCAGTTCTTCCTACACTTCATTTGTAAAAGATAATTACTCTTTTTACCTTTTCCTAGACGGAATTACTTTTTATAATCACATGATACTCAGCTTTACTCCAATCTTTCTTTTGAACTAGCCAATTGCAAATTACAATCTTAGACATATAGTTTGCATTTCCTCATGTAAAAAGTATACAGTTTGTCCTTATTAAGTCCCTTGCAATTATTCTTTGATGTTTACCTTATATTTCTCTTGGATCTTATAAGTCAAATGTCCAATTGAGTCCTGATCTTTTTGCAATAAAATCATGAGAGTCCGGCAATCTGCCAAATGTCTTTTTTTTTTATTCAGTATTCTGCTTAACTTTGCTGGGTGTAGTATTTGTGACTACAACCCCAAATTCTTTTACTTTTTGATATATATAGTGTTCCAAGTCTTGTGGTCTTTTAGTGTAGCCACTGCTAGGTCTTGTTTGATTTTAATTTTCACTCCACTATATTTGATTATTTTTCCTATTTCTCACAATATTTTCTCTTTGAGGTAGGGGTTTTGGAATTTAGCTATGATATTCCTGTAAGTTTTCCTCATAGGATCTCTTTGAGATGATGACTGGTGGATTTTTTTTCTATTTTTACTTTCCTCTCTTGTTCTAACACTTCAGCATAATTTTCTTTAATTACTTCTTGTATTATTGTATTAAGATTCTGTTTTTTGTTTGTAGTTTCCAGATAGTCTGATTATTCTTATTTTTTTCTTGATCTATTTTCTAGATCAGTTATTTTTCTCATGAGATGTTTCATATTCTCTTCAATTTTTTTTTCATTTTTTATATTTTGTATTATTTCTTGGTCTCTTATAACTTCACTGGCTTCCCCTTGCCCAATTCTAATTTTCAAGGCGTCATTTTCTTCCTTAAGATTCTGGATCTCCTTTTCCAGTTGATTAACTTTCTTTTCATAATCTTGTTTTTCTTAGATTGTTCTTATTTTTTTCCCTCCATCTCTCACATTTGATTTTTAAAGTCTTTTTTTAAGTTCTTCTACTATTTCTTTTTGGATAGGTGATCATTTGATGTTATTTTTTGGGATTGGGGAGGCTTTTTTTTTGTTTCAGTATCCTCAGATCCTTCTTCAGTTTTCCTCTCTGGCCTGGAATGGAAACCAGAAACTTCACCCTCCTGTAAGTGCCCACAGCCAGCAGCATCTGCCCCACTGCTTCTATATTCACTGGGTGTGTGCTGGTTCTTTCTGGATGGCATCTAGGCAGCACAGCTGGGCCTGGCATCCTTTATCAATATAGGTTCCCTCAATTTTTCCCTACTCAGATGCCAGACTCTGTCCTGGAGATGAAAATTCCTGTGGCTGGAGTTGAGGGTCCCTCCCAACCCAACTAACCCCATGGCTTGCCACTTGCTCTTTTAGTGGAACTAGACTAGAGGTGTTTATGCTTTGCAGGGACCAAACCTTGGTCCTTCTCCAGTTGTCCCAGGAGGACCACTGTTCTGCCCCAACTCTTGTTTATTTTTACTACTCTAGTTTGCCC